>NC_053389.1:812775922-812903441 GCF_905171765.1 Bufo bufo
GGTGTACAGGGACTGTGGGTCCCCCTTCCCCTTTTCCTAGGTCCCCTATCCTTGTTATAGGGCCCCATTCGTTTGGGTTAAGGTTCTGGTACGTTGGGGGTTAATGGTTGCATCCTGCTGGCAGGAAGGGGCGTGCTGCTGAGTGCCCTTTATAAGGCTCTGCGTCCCCTCCCTCTTCCTCTTTGCAGAAGCGCTGTGTCCCTCCCTCCCTCCCTATTGTTTGGATACAAGGTTTATGTTGGTGGGTTTTTGGTCATGTAGGTCTTGTTAATTGGGGCATCCTATTAAGTCACAGCTGGCGGCTGGTAAAGAGAAGTTGGTTACTGAGCAGGTGAACTGGCGTCATCCGCCCGCTGGGAGGCCAGCGGCTGGCGGATCGCATGGGCTCAGCTATGGTTATGCCGTTTAAAGAATTAGCTGTGGCCGACTACCACCCAACAAAATGGTTAAATAAAAGTTATAAACGTGACAAGGTTGTCTGTGTCATTTGTGGTGGGAGGGCATGTTGGCGCCAAGGGTTAGATGGTTCCCTCACCCCCTCTCCTTTCCTGAAAGTGACTACCAACAGTCCCAGAGCTGCAACGAGATTTCGCCCATTATCGCACACCACCAGGCCAGGCTTGAGGCTCACCGGCAGCAACCACTCGTCGGTCTGTTGTTCTATACCCCGCCACAACTCCTGTGCGGTGTGGGGCCTGTCCCCCAAACATATGAGTTTCAGAATGGCCTGCTGACGTTTACCCCGGGCTGTGCTGAAGTTGGTGGTGAAGGTGTGTGGCTGACTGGATGAGCAGGTGGAAGAAGAGGAGGAGGAAGCAGAGTAGGAGGAGGAGGCAACAGGAGGCAAAGAATGTTGCCCTGCGATCCTTGGCGGCGGAAGGACGTGCGCCAAACAGCTCTTCGCCTGGGGCCCAGCCGCCACTACATTTACCCAGTGTGCAGTTCGGGAGATATAGCGTCCCTGGCCGTGCTTACTGGTCCACGTATCTGTGGTAAGGTGGACCTTGCCACAGATGGCGTTGCGCAGTGCACACTTGATTTTATCGGATACTTGGTTGTGCAGGGAAGGCACGGCTCTCTTGGAGAAGTAGTGGCGGCTGGGAACAACATACTGTGGGACAGCAAGCGACATGAGCTGTTTGAAGCTGTCTGTGTCCACCAGCCTGAATGACAGCATTTCATAGGCCAGTAGTTTAGAAATGCTGGCATTCAGGGCCAGGGATCGAGGGTGGCTAGGTGGGAATTTACGCTTTCTCTCAAATGTTTGTGAGATGGAGAGCTGAACGCTGCCGTGTGACATGGTTGAGATGCTTGGTGATGGAGGTGGTGGTGGTGTTGGTGGTACATCCTCTGTTTGCTGGGCGGCAGGTGCCAACGTTCCTCCAGAGGCGGAGGAAGAGGCCGAGGCGGCAGCAGCAGAAGAGGTAGCAGGGGAGCCTGAGTGAGTTCCTTGTTTTTAAGGTGTTTACTCCACTGCAGTTCATGCTTTGCATGCAGGTGCCTGGTCATGCAGGTTGTGCTAAGGTTCAGAAAGGCTCTGATGGCACAGCTTGCAAACCACTCGGGTGTTGTCGTCAGCACATTGTTTGAAGAACTGCCACGCCAGGGAACTCCTTGAAGCTGCCTTTGGGGTGCTCGGTCCCAGATGGCGGTGGCCAATAGCAGACGGACTCTCTTGGCGGCGGGTGTTCTGCTTTTGCCCACTGCTCCCTCTTTTGCTACGCTGTTGGCTCGGTCTCACCACTGCCTCTTCCTCCGAACTCTGAAAGTCAGTGGCACGACCTTCATTCCATGTGGGGTCTAGGACCTCATCGTTCCCTGCATCGTCTTCCACCCAGTCTTCCTCCCTGACCTCCTGTTCAGTCTGCACACTGCAGAAAGACGCAGCAGTTGGCACCTGTGTTTCGTCATCATCAGAGACGTGCTGAGGTGGTATTCCCATGTCCTCATCATTAGGAAACATAAGTGGTTGTGCGTTAGTGCATTCTATCTCTTCCACCCCTGGGGAAGGGCTAGGTGGATGCCCTTGGGAAACCCTGCCAGCAGAGTCTTCAAACAGCATAAGAGACTGCTGCATAACTTGAGGCTCAGACAGTTTCCCTGATATGCATGGGGGTGATGTGACAGACTGATGGGCTTGGTTTTCATGCGCCATCTGTGCGCTTTCTGCAGAAGACTGGGTGGGAGATAATGTGAACGTGCTGGATCCACTGTCGGCCACCCAATTGACTAATGGCTGTACCTGCTCAGGCCTTACCATCCTTAGAACGGCATTGGGCCCCACCAAATATCGCTGTAAATTCTGCTGGCTACTGGGACCTGAGGTAGTTGGTTCACTAGGACGTGTGGCTGTGGCAGAACGGCCACGTCCTCTCCCAGCACCAGAGGGTCCACTAACACCACCACGACCATGTCCGCGTCCGCGTCCCTTACTAGATGTTTTCTTCATTGTTACCGTTCACCACAATAAGAAAAAAATTATTTGGCCCAATGTATTGAAATTAAATTCAGGCCTTTTTTTTACAGGCACCTAACACTATCTGGCTATCTATTTAGGTACCGTATTACACTAATACAGGCACAACAGTAACGACAGATGTAGCTGAATATAAATTGTAGGCCTAGTATTTAGGCGCTGGATGACAGGTATCCCTTTTACGGACAGAATTAGACTTGGAGATGCACGGTAGCGTGTGAAGTTATTGAGGATGACCCTATCCACACCTTCAATCTAATATACCCTTTTATGGATAGATTTAACCTTGGCCTGATAGTAATTCCCTAAATTTGTGGTTTCTGCTCTAAGTTGGGAATTGTATTTCAACCCAGAACAAAAACTGTGCTTTGGCAGACACTAAATAGATTGACCAGCCA
Organism: Bufo bufo; assembly: GCF_905171765.1. Classification (NCBI taxonomy): domain Eukaryota; kingdom Metazoa; phylum Chordata; class Amphibia; order Anura; family Bufonidae; genus Bufo; species Bufo bufo. The sequence continues at coordinate 812,778,797 of NC_053389.1, forward strand.
CAGCAGTATCAACAGATTTAGCTGAATATAAATTGTAGGCCTAGTATTTAGGCGCTGGATGACCGTTATACGTTTACGGACAGAATTAGACTTGGAGATGCACGGTAGCGTGTGAAGTTATTGAGGATGACCCTATCCGCACCTTCAATCTAATATACCCTTTTATGGATAGATTTAAAGTTGGCCTGATACAGCAGAAACCACTGATTTAGGGAATTGCTAAGTTGGGAATTGTATTTCAACCCAGAAGAAAAACTGTGCTTTGGCGGACACTAAATGAATTGACCAGCCTCAGCAATAAACACAGATTTAGCTGAATATAAATTTTAGGCCTATTATTTAGGCGCTGGGTGACAGGTAGGCCAAGGGACATATTTGGCCATCCAAGTCCCCTGTGGCCGCCGGCTTCTTTTTCGTAAAAAAAGAAAGACGGATCACTTAGACCGTGTTTGGATTTCCGGGAATTGAATCTTATTACGGTCCGTGATCCGTATCCCCTTCCTTTGATTTCTGATCTATTTGATCAAATTGTCGGTGCCAAGGTGTTCTCCAAGTTGGATTTAAGAGGAGCCTATAATTTGATCAGAATAAAGGAAGGAGATGAGTGGAAAACAGCCTTCAATACACCAGAAGGTCATTTCAAGAATCTTGTCATGCCCTTTGGTTTAACTAATGCGCCAGCGGTCTTTCAGCGATTTGTCAATGATATTTTCCATCATTTAGTGGGAAGGTTTGTTGTTATTTATCTTGATGACATACTAATTTACTCACCCGATTTGAAGACCAATCAGGATCACGTGAGACAGGTGTTGTCGATCTTTCGGGAGAATAAATTGTATGCAAAATTGGAAAAATGTGTATTTGCTGTCCAGGAGCTACCGTTTTTGGGATACCTGCTTTCTGACTCTGGTTTTCGTATGGACCCCGAAAAGGTCCGGGCAGTACTGGAATGGGACCGGCCTGAGAATCAGAAAGCTCTGATGCGTTTTTGGGGTTTTACCAATTACTACAGAAAATTAATCTTGAATTATTCCACCATTGTAAAACCTTTGACAGATATGACTGAAAAAGGCGCCGACCTCTCTGTCTGGTCGGATGAGGCATTACAGGCCTTTTCTGCTATTAAGAAATGTTTTGCGTCTGCTCCCATTCTGATGCAACCTAATGTGTCTCAATCGTTCGTCGTGGAGGTGGATGCATCAGAAGTGGGGGTCGGAGCAGTTCTGTCGCAGGGTCCATCCCCTAGAAAATGGCATCCGTGTGCTTTTTTTCTCAAAATAACTCTCCGCCGCTGAAAGAAATTATGATGTAGGAGATAGAGAATTACTGGCCATTAAATTGGCCTTTGAAGAATGGCGTCACTGGTTGGTAGGGGCTACTTATTTTATTACGGTATATACTGATCACAAGAATTTGGCTTACCTGCAGTCTGCTAAGCGCCTGAATCCTAGACAGGCTAGGTGGTCGCTGTTTTTTACTAGGTTCAATTTTGTGGTCACCTTTCGCCCTGGGGTTAAAAATGTCAAGGCAGATGCGTTGTCACAAAGTTTTCCTGGGGGGAGTGATTCGGACGGACCCTGCTCTGATTTTGGCTGATGGGGTGGTGGTTTCTGCTCTGTATCTCGAGTTGGAGATGGAGGTGTTGCGGGCCCAGGAGGAGGCTCCTGATTCCTGTACTCCAGGCAAGTTGTTTTATTCCTGCTGAACTGCGATACAAGGTGTTCAAGGAACATCATGATACGGTCCTTGCGGGACATCCTTGGAAGCAAATCCACCATAGATCTTATTTCCCAGAGATTCTTGTGGCCAGGGTTGCGCAAGGGTGTGGAGGGTTATGTGGCAGCTCGTGAGACCTGTGCACAGGCGAAGGTGGCTCACACTAGGCCTTCAGGATCCCTTCTTCCTTTGTCCATCCCATCTCGTCCTTGGACGCATTTACCGAGTTCCTCTGGGAAAACTGTGATTTTGGTGGTAGTGGACCGCTTCAGTAAGATGGCCCACTTTGTACCGTTACCTAGCTTGCCCAATGCCAAAACTCTCGCTCAGGTTTTTATCGATAACATTGTAAAACTACATGGCATTCCCTCTGATGTGGTGTCTGATAGGGGGACGCAATTAGTTTCCAGGTTTTGGAGGGCGTTTTGCTCTTGTCTGGGAATTCAACTGTCTTTCTCTTCGGCTTTTCATCCCCAGTCGAATGGTTAGACAGAGCGCACTAACCAAAACCTGGAGACCTATTTGAGGTGTTTTGTTGCAGAGAATCAGGATGACTGGTCTTCGTTCTTGTCTCTAGCCAAATTTGCCTTGAATAACCATAGACAGGAGTCCACTGATAAGTCGCCATTTTTTGGCGCATATGGTTTTCACCCACAGTTTGGGTACTTTTTCTGGGACTAGATCTTCTGGAATGTCAGAAGAGGAGAGATTCTCTTCCGCCTTGTCATCTATGTGGCGGAAGATCCAAGTTAATTTGGAAAAGATGGGTGAAAGATATAAACGGATGGCTGACAGGAGACGTATGACTGGTCCGGACCTGTGTGTGGGTGATTCGGTGTGGTTGTCCACTATAAACATTAAGCTCAAGGTACCATCTTGGAAACTGGGTCCAAGATTTATTGGCCCTTACAAAATCTCTGCTGTGGTCAAACCTGTGGTGTTTCGTCTGGATCTTCCGCAGACCTGGACGATCCATAATGTGTTTCACAGGTCCTTACTGAAGAAATATGTGGAACCTGTGGAACCATCTCCATTGCCACCTCATCCTCTCCTGGTGGATGGCAATTTAGAGTTTGAGATTTCTAGGATTCTCGACTCGCGTGTTCTTCGTACCTAGTGCACTGGAAGAGATACGGTCCTGAGGAAAGAATGTGGATTCCGGCTTCTGATGTTAGTGCTAGCCGCCTGGTGAGGGCCTTTCACAGGGCACACCCGGAGAAAGTTGGTCTGGGGTGTCCAGAGGTTACCCATAGAAGGGGGGGTACTGTCACGCCTTGCCCTGTGAATGTACAGAGATCTGCCAGGCTGGCTACACATGTTTGACTCATCTATTTGTTTTGGTTTGGGTTTGAGCTGGATCCACCTTCCCTCAGGTGTACTGGGTTGATTGTTAGCGAGGCTATTTATTCCTCCTTCTCCCAGTGGCCTGTGCGGCTTATAGTTCATTCCTGTGGGCTTTGGATGTGTTGTGGATTGTCTGCTCCACCTCAGCTCAAGATAAGTCCTCTCTGTTTCTTCCCTTGTTGTCTTTTGTCTAGGCCTCTAGGGAGACGCTTGCCTTCTCCTGTTTGAGGAAGCAGATCGCCTCTTCCCCGTTTCCTACTGCTCAGGGTTTAACCAGGGTATATAGATGTAGGCACGAGAGCATGTGCATATCCACCATAAGGGTATGCACATGTGCACAGCAGTATAGGGAAAGGTTCAGGGATCATTAGGAGGTGACCCCTTTTCCCTAGCTTTTGGGCCTAGTCTATTGTTCTGTTTGTTTTCCCTGTGTTTGGTTATTTCCCTGCTTACATACCTTCCGTGACACCGGCTTCCAGCAAATACTAAGGGGCTCTATATACCTGTTTCCACAAAATACTGATAGAGGAGATTGATATACCAGTTTCTACAAAATATAGATTAAGGGCCTGCGATACACCGGCTTCCACCAAATATTGATTAAGGTGTTTAATATACCTGTTTCCACAAAATACTGATAGAGGGGATTGATATCGCTTACACCACATATTGAATGAGGCCTGCGATGCACCAGCTTCCACCAAATATTGATTAAGGGGTTTTATATCTCGGCTTCCAGCAAATACTCATTAAGGGATTATATACTGTATACCTGTTTCCATAAAATCTTGATAGAGGGGATTGATATACCAGTTTCCACCAAATATAGATTGAGGCCTGCAATACATCATCTTCCACCAAATGTTGATTAAGGGGTTTGATAACCCAGCTTCCAGCAAATACTCATTAAGGGGTTCTATATATCTGTTTCCACAAAATACTGATAGAGGGGATTGATATACCGGCTTCCACCAAATATAGATTGAGGCCTGCGTAACATCGGCTTCCACGAAATATTGATTATGGGGTTTGATGTCCCGGTTTCCAGCAAATACTCATTAAGGGGTTCTATATATCTGTTTCCACAAAATACTGATAGAGGGGATTGATATACCGGCTTCCACCAAATATTGATTGAGACCTGCGATATACCTGCTTCCATAAATACTGCTCTTCTATAGAGAGTTTGTCACAGGGTCATTTTGAAAATGACAGGCAGAGGAAAAGGCAAGCCATTTCGCAGGGGTGGTAGGGGTCGGGCAGGTGTACCAGGCCGGAGCCTAAGTGGGAAGTTGGAGAAGATGCGTGCGATTACGTCAAAGGACGCACCAGAGTTGGTTGAGTGGCTCACTCAGCCTTCCGATTCTGCTCCCTCCTCATCCTCTGTATCTGCACCCTCCTCACTCTCTGCTGTGTGCACCCCAAAAGACACCACCACCACCATAGCCCCTCCACTCAAGTCAGAAGAATTATTTTCCCATCCATTCCCAGACATTACCAATGGGCAGCCATTCTTAGCATCGGATCAGGAAAAGGAGGTAGCAACAGCCGCCACCCAGCGGTCTGACAGTACCCAGATCAGCCTAAGGACAGAGGTCCCCACTGTTGCTGCCTACTCCAAAATCTCTAATGTCAGTGGTGGTGAAGGTGACTGGATGGATGTCACGTGGGTGCCCACAATATAGTAAGAGGAGGGAAGTTCAGAGGGAAAGACAGAGCAGCAGATAGGGTAGAAGTAGGAGAAGCATTCAGAATTCGCATTGCACAGGAGGCAAAAAGCAGACTGCAAATGTATCTGGAGCGAGCCATCCACCATGCACGGTCACTTCTGGCGCTCCCAGGATGCCAGCACATGGAGCCACAGTGTGGGCTATTTTTAACGTGTCAGCTGCTGATAATAGTGTTGCCATCTGCAGCCTGTGCTGTCAACGCATAAGTCACGGTAAGCCCAACACTCACCTAGGGATGACAGCCTTAAGAAGGCACCTGGCCTCCCATCACCGAGCACAGTGGGAGCAACAATGTCAGAACCCACAAAGCCACACTCCCGGCGCTCCACGTCCTGCCTCTTCTCCTTCTCTTCTCTCCTCCCATTTGTCCTCCACTCCACCTTCCACTGTGCCGTCGTGGCGTTCATCTGGCAAAAGGCAGGCTTCAATGGCGCAAATGTTCGAACGTAAAAAGTTGATGACGCCGGATAACCCTCTTGCCTAACGGCTGACCGCCGGCTTGTCGGTACTGCTAGCCCGCCAACTACTGCCATATAAACTGGTGGACTCGGAGGCCTTTAGAAAATTTGTGGCCATTGGCACACCGCAACGGAAGGTCCCCGGAAGGAAATATTTCTCCCAGAAGGGCATCCCAGAGCTATATAGCCATGTTCAGCAGGATGTGAATATATCTCTGGCACACAGTGTCGGTGCTAAGATACATCTGACCACAGACACGTGGTCTAGCAAACACGGGCAGGGAAGGTACATAACTTTTACTGTCCACTGGGTGAACCATCTGACGGCTGTCAAGCATGTAACCGTGGCTCCCATGTGGATTTGGTGTTACTGCCATGGATTGCATGCAGGCCTTCCTCTTTTTATCCTCCTCCTACTCCATCCTCCGTCTCCTCCTCGGCTGACTCCTCCTGTTTCACTGCTACTGCCTCTTCCGCTGCACCCCCCCCAAGCTCCCCAGAACCTATTTGACGTGCCAGGTGAGATGTTGCCATGCTGTGCTGCAGCTGTTGTGCCTGGAAGCCAAGAGCCACACCGGTCCTGCACTGCTTTCATCTCTGCGGTCACAGGCCGATCAGTGGCTAACCCCGCTCAATTTGACAGTTGGTAAAGTAGTGTGCGACAACGGTGCCAATCTGCTGAGCGAGCTGAAACAGGGCAAAATGACACACGTGCCGTACATGGCACACGTCCTGAACTTAGTCGCGCAGCGATTCGTTGCCAAATACCCCGGGGTCCAGGACGTCTTGCAGCAGGCCAGGAAAATCTCTGGCCATTTTAGAAGATGGCCTTGGCTCGTCTTGCTGATGTTCAGCGGTGACACCACCTGCCTGTCAGACGTCTGATTTGTGACAGCACGACGCACTGGAACTCCACCTTGTATATGCTTGATAGCAGCAACGTGCCGTTAACGACTACCTGTATGAACTCTGCAGCAGGACAGTGGCTGCTCATGTGCGACGCATGGAGACTTCTGCGGCCATTTGATGAGATAACCAAACTTGTCATCCGCAGCCAGGGCACCATCAGTGACATCGTACCTTACACCTTCTGCCTGGAGCGTGCATTGGATGAATTCCCGGGGGGGGGGGGGGCTACACCATCTGAGACAGGTCAGCAGGAGTCTGAAGAGGAGTCAGAGGAGGATGGTGGCGGGGGGAATAGGAGGAGGAAGAGTAAGAAGAGCAGGCTTCGAGGGGGACATTAAACTTTTCAGGGATCCCTGGTGTTGTCCATGGCTGGGGGAAGAGACCGAGGACGACATTCTCCTGGACGACGAGCAGGAGCCAGGGCGCTCCACCGCTTCCAATTTAGTGCAAATGGGGGCCTTCATGCTCCAGTGTTTGAAGAGGGACCCCCATATAGAAAGCATAAAAGGCAAGGACTAGTACTGGGTGGCAATGTACTTAGACCCCCAGTACAAACACAAAATGCCGGACATGTTACCAGCATCACAGAAGCTGTCAGAATGCAGCATTTCCAGGCCTTGATGCGAGAGATGCTGCATTCTGCTGTTGCGGGCGCTGGCAGAGGAATTTCCACCCACAGTGAAACAGGTGCGGGTACCAATCCTACCACGCCTGCAAGAAGAGGGTGGTTTGAAGATGTGTTGGTCACTTCGAATATGAGATCATTCTTGCAGCCAACCTATCGACAGCCGCCCTCCGGATCCAGCCTCAGGGAACGCCTAGACCGACAGGTGTCCGACTACATTGGTTTAACAGCCGATGTGGACGCTCTGAGAAGCGAGGAACCCCTGGACTACTGGGTGTTCAGGCTTGACCTGTGGCCAGAGCTGGTACAATTTGCCATGAAACTCTTGGCTTGCCCCTCGTCGAGTGTCCTGTCCGAAAGGACGTTCAGCGCAACAGGGGGTATTGTGACCGATAAGCGCACTCGCCTAGCTCGCGACAGTGTGGACTACCTCACATTTCTAAATGAATGAATGAGGCATGGATCTCGGAGGAATTTAACACCTGTGACCACCACGTGTAATTGAATTTCCTCATGCCAGCCCACACATATTCGCCACCACCCAGAACAAAGAATGGTCCTTGTCTTATGTATATACAGCGGCATAAAAGGCCTTTTCTGTCAGGTGAAAGCCTAATTTTGGGGCCTGTACTGGCCTAAAGTAAAATTTGTATCCAGTGACCGCCTAATGTACCTCCAGCCACATAATCACAAGTTCTTTTCTGTCAGGTGAATGCCTAACTTTTGGGGCCTGTACTCCCGTGGCTTAAAATAAAATGTATCTAGGCTCCAGCAGGGCACATTTTTTAGAGTTTCCTTTTAAGACGCATAAAAAAGGCCCCTGATTAAAATACATATTTTTTGTGGGAATTTTTGCCAATGATTCGATGACCTGAAGGTTTTTCAGGTTCGCCAGCCATAAAAGTCAATGCGGCCCGTCACGAACGCGCGGTTCGCGAACATTTGATCGCGAACGAGCATTCGCTAACCGTCCCAGCCGATGTTCGTCCATCACTAATGAGGACTAAGTTTCCTTTGGAATATGAGTTGGGCTACTACTGTATCATTAGAGGGGATTATTGTTATGTCAGGCCTTTTACTCCAGTCACATCCAGAGCTGTTTTTACAATTTTGCTGTTACGTGATGTCATGTCTTATACTCCAGTCTCCTCCAAAGCTACGTTCACAATTTAGTTTTTTCTTCATGCCATTCAAGCCATGAGAAAACAGGTGGACATAATACTGTGGGCAGTGTTGTGGAGGTAATACTGGTACCTGAACTGTAATCCCATCAGATCTGTACTCGTAGTAGAGGGAGCGGGAGAAAAAGTCCATGAAAGCCTAAAAAAGAGACAACATGGTGGTGAGATGATGAGAGCGATAACATCACACAGGTTCTATCTACAACTGATAACAGATAACACGACAAGACACAACGTCACCCATATACCGGCTAGTGCAAGGGGATACCAGGGGTGCACACACCCTGATGATGATGAGGGTTATAGTGATAGTGGTGATGGTAATTATCATAATAGTGAGGGTTGTCGTGATGATGATTATAGTGGTGATAGTACTTTTGATGATAATTATGACAGTGATGTTGATGATTATAGTGAGGAATGATAATTATACTATGATGATAGTGATGTTGGTGTTTATAGTGATGATGGTGATTATAATGTCACGTGCTTTCCTGTCCATGCTCTGGTGACGAGCCTGGCCTCTTTGTCGCGGCGCAGTTTGGGTCGTTGCTCCATTACTTTGGCAATCGGTCCCACTGACATTTGGCCTGGTCAGCCTATCAGGGAGCGGGCGTAAGCCGTGTACCGGGGTGGGCTCCCCAGGATACAGCGAAGTCACAAACGAGGAAAGCAACTCAAACACCAGTTTTTCCAAAACCGTATTTTTACTTAAACATGGTCATGAACGCGACCACAGATGCATATAAATTTACATACACCCAGCCAGGGGCTGGGGCCCTTGTGCTGTAGAGCGTGGCATCCTCCGGTGGATACTGGAGGTATAAGCGGTAAATTTAAATACTGGCGGGCTCAAATAGACCAGCTGTGCCTTACCTGTTATTACCCGGTTATTATTATTTGGGTGCGTAATGCAGGCTAGACTGCTTACAATCTTATTATATTCTATAGTATTCCCCCCAATAACTGATCAGATAGCATGTGCCTTTAGTAAACACCAGCTTGGCTTGAGTTCGTTGTGAAGCTTTAATCACAGTCCGTACCAAATTCCTCTGCAGCATTTCCTTTTCTGGAATGGATCCAATATGGGCCTTGGTGTACCAGATGAACGGTCTTAACTAGCTGGTCCAGAACTTTGAAGAAAGGGTTCAACACCAAGAGACCACTTAATCTCCACCCTTAGTGGAGCTCCTCAAACCCCAAGTTAAGTTGCCTGATCACTTTGCAGGTGATGGGAAGCAATTTGTGTCTTTGCGGAAGTGTTATAAATGATACTTTTGTCTCAGACCTCATTCTTCAGCATCTGAACTACAGAGGGTGAGGATCGTTATTTTTTTCCTGGAAGAGGATCCTCAGGAATGGACCTTCTCTCTTCCCTCTGACTCTCCTCTGCTGTCATCGGTATATATATTTTTTCTTCTCTGCTCCTGACAGAATCCCAACTGGTCTCGTTCAGCAGGGATAGAGACCTGTAGAGAAGTATTATGTCAATTTCCAATAATGTTGTGTCGCCACCAATTGGAGTAACCCAGCCCTGATATGTCGATTGTGCCATGGTGTTTCTGACATAGTCAAGGACAGACGACTTTAGGGAATGCAGAAGACAATATTCCTCCACACCTGTTGCTTATTCCAGTCCAGATTTGCCATCCAGCTTTTCCAAGGTGTCTGTTTCCACTGATGAACCGATGCAGCTGAGAGTTACCAAGTTTCCTCAAGACAGAGAGAACTTCAGGAGGAAAAAAGGATTATGGGGGACATTGTAGATGACATTTATCATGTGCAACGTTTCCAGATGTCGCAAAAAAGTTGCAACCTACACCAGGACGAATGGGGACCCAAATGTTTCAGTACTTGTCTATGCTCCTTGATAATCTCAATGTGGAGATGGGACGGGTTCCTGAATACATCAGAGACTTTGGGAATGTTCTGATTCTCTTCTGGCTCCCGGATCATACGATTGCACCACTGACTTATTGCCCACGGTTAAGTAGGAGGATCTATAATCTCTCTGGCCTGGACGCCAGGGAATAAGGCATTATATTCAGGGAAGTTTACTGACGGGTTACTTTTAGCCCTCTGTCTCCAATGGGGCTGGGTTTTTCTTTGTCAGTAAACAAGATGGTGAATTCAGACCTTGTGTTGATTATAGCTCAACAAACCTTTTGCTATTAATTCCAGAATTGTTAAACCAGATTCTGGGGCAGGCCCGCTTTTGGGATCCGCAGTACTGGCAGCGCTCTCACTCTGGGATCCGCAGTACTGGCAGCGCTCTCACTCTGGGATCCGCAGTACTGGCAGCGCTCTCACTCTGGGATCCGCAGTACTGGCAGCGCTCTCACTCTGGGATCCGCAGTACTGGCAGCGATCTCACTCTGGGATCCGCAGTACTGGCAGCGCTCTTACTCTGGGATCCGCAGTACTGGAAGCGCTCTCACTCTGGGATCCGCAGTACTGGCAGTGCTCTCACTCTGGGATCCGCAGTACTGGCAGCACTCTTAATCTGGGATCCGCAGTACTGGCAGCGCTCTCACTCTGGGATCCGCAGTACTGGCAGCGCTCTCACTCTGGGATCTGCAGTACTGGCAGCGCTCTCACTCTGGGATCTGCAGTACTGGCAGCGCTCTCACTCTAGGATCTGCAGTACTGGCAGCGCTCTCACTCTGGGATCTGCAGTACTAGCAGCGCTCTCACTCTGGGATCCGCAGTACTGGCAGCGCTCTCACTCTGGGATCCGCAGTACTAGCAGCGATCTCACTCTGGGATCCGCAGTACTAGCAGCGATCTCACTCTGGGATCCGCAGTACTAGCAGCGATCTCACTCTGGGATCTGCAGTACTGGCAGCGCTCTCACTCTAGGATCTGCAGTACTGGCAGCGCTCTTACTCTGGGATCCGCAGTACTAGCAGCGATCTCACTCTGGGATCCGCAGTACTGGCAGCGATCTCACTCTGGGATCCGCAGTACTGGCAGCGCTCTTACTCTGGGATCCGCAGTACTGGCACAAAGCTTGCCAGTATTATTTTTTGTTTTCTATTGGCTGGCAGCTTACTATGACATCTGCTGCCAGCCAATAGCAGAACGTCATAGGATCAAGCCCCACCCACCAACAGGAAGCTAGTGTAGACTCAGAGCAGGCCGGTTGCTCCTACCCCCCCATCCTGTTCTCTGACTCCCCATAGTAGTATTACTGATTAACCCCTCCACTGCTGTCCCTGGATGGCACCTACTTCTCCAGGCTGCCTGTGAGGACCAGACATCAGCTGTCTACAGGAAAGGTAAGTGTTTGTGTGTTGAAATAGGTGTATAACTATGTTCATGAGTGTGTATATATATGTATGTCCATGTATGTGGTGAGCACGTGTATGAGTGTGTCCATGTATGTGGTGAGTGCGTGCATGAGTGTGTCCATGTATGTGGTGAGTGCGTGCATGAGTGTGTCCATGTATGTGGTGAGCGTGTATGAGTGCGTCCATGTATGTGGTGAGCACGTGTATGAGTGTGTCCATATATGTGGTAAGTGCCTGTATGAATGTGTCCATGTATGTGGTGAGCATGTACAAGTGCGTCCATGTATGTGGTGAGTGTGTATGAGTGCGCCCATATATGTGCTAAGCGCATGTATGAGTGCGTCCATGTATGTGGTAAGTGCCCGTATGAGTGCGTCCATGTATGTGGTAAGCGCATGTATGAGTGCATCCATGTACAGTACAGACCAAAAGTTTGGACACACCTTCTCATTCAAAGAGTTTTCTTTATTTTCATGACTATGAAGGCATCAAAACTAGGAATTAACACATGTGGAATTATATACATAACAAACAAGTGTGAAACAACTGAAAATATGTCATATTCTAGGTTCTTCAAAGTAGCCACCTTTTGCTTTGATTACTGCTTTGCACACTCTTGGCATTCTCTTGATGAGCTTCAAGAGGTAGTCCCCTGAAATGGTCTTCTAACAGTCTTAAAGGAGTTCCCAGAGATGCTTAGCACTTGTTGGCCCTTTTGCCTTCACTCTGCGGTCCAGCTCACCCCAAACAATCTCGATTGGGTTCAGGTCCGGTGACTGTGGAGGCCAGGTCATCTGGCACAGCACCCCATTACTCTCCTTCATGGTCAAATAGCCCTTACTTTCAAAGTTTTCCCAATTTTTCGGCTGACTGACTGACCTTCATTTCTTAAAGTAATGATGGCCACTCGTTTTTCTTTACTTAGCTGCTTTTTTCTTGCCATAATACAAATTCTAACAGTCTATTCAGTAGGACTATCAGCTGTGTATCCACCTGACTTCTCCTCAACGCCACTGATGGTCCCAACCCCATTTATAAGGCAGGAAATCCCACTTAGTAAACCTGACAGGTCACACCTGTGAAGTGAAAACTATTTCAGGGGACTACCTCTTGAAGCTCATCAAGAGAATGCCAAGAGTGTGCAAAGTAGTAATCAAAGCAAAAGGTGGCTACTTTGAAGAACCTAGAATATGACATATTTTCAGTTGTTTCACACTTGTTTGTTATGTATATAATTCCACATGTGTTAATTCATAGCTTTGATGCCTTCATAGTCATGAAAATAAAGAAAACTCTTTGAATGAGAAGGTGTGTCCAAACTTTTGGTCTGTACTGTATGTGGTAAGTGCCTGTATAAGTGCGTCCATGTATGTGATGAGCACCTGTATGAGTGCTTCCATTAAGTTGCGGGGGGGGGGGGGGCCATACAAAAATTCGCTGGTATATATTTATGTGTGCAAGCAGTTTATTACTATTAGCCTTTGTCAGCTACTAGTCTTGCGATCTAGAAACAGTTGGCTATTTCGCTTTCCTACCTTTGATTTTTAATGGGAAGGGTGCGCCATGTCATGTTTTGCCTCGGGCAGCAGAAAAGCTAGAATGGGCCCTGTTCTGGTTGCATCGGCCCTGTTCTGGGGGCATCGGCCCTGTTCTGGGGGCACAATGGTTTATTAAGCTTGACCTCAGGGTTGCTAATCATCTCATTCATATTAAGTAGGGGATGAGCGGAAGACAGCATTTTTTATATCTGGTCGTGCCTTTTTGTTTAAGCAATGCCTCTCTTAAAGCATTACATTTTCTTGGATTTGAAACCTATTACCGCAAGTTCATTAAAAAAAATTATGGTAATAGCTAAGCCTCTCACTGACATGACTAAGAAGGGGGCAGATCTACTTCATTGGCCATCAGAAGCAATTGCAACCTTTGATTTATTGAAAAATTATTTTCTGGAAGCCCCTGTTGTGATCCAGCCAGAGCAATCTAATCCATATGTGGTTGAGGTTGAATCCTCTGAGGTGAGTGTGGGAGCTGTGTTGTTCCAGGGAACATGTTCACATACTCCTCTTAGGGTACTTTCACACTAGCGTTATTCTTTTCCGGCATTGAGTTCCGTCCCAGGGGCTCAATACCGAAAAAGAACTGACCAGTTTTATCGTAATGCATTCTGAATGTAGAGCAATCCGTTCAGGATGCATCAGGATGTCTTGAGTTCAGTCTTTTTGCCTTTTCAGGATGGAGATAATACTGCAGCATGCTGCGGTTTTATCTCCGCCCAAAATTCCGGAACACTTGCCGGTGTCATCCGGCAAAACGGATTATGTGCTTTTTTTTTTTTTCTCGTAGGTTTTCTCCGACTGAAAGAAATGATGACATTGGTAACAGAGAGCTCCTTGCTATTAAGTGGGCCTTTGAAGAATAGCATCACTTTCTGGAGGGAGCTCAACATCAAGTAGCGGTCCTTACTGATCACAAGAATTTAACGTTTTTGCAATCGGCAAAATGTCTGAATCCTAGACCGGCTCTATTTTTCATTTAATTAAATTTTTTCATTACATTTAGGCTTGATTAAAAAAATATTATGGATAATGCCTTGTCTAGGAGTTTCTGTGCCGGTCATTCCCCGAATTCCAATCCAGAATCAATCCTGCCTGAGGGAATTCTCATTTCCACTATCTTCTCTGATTTGTCATCTGAGATCAAAAACAGGACCTACCTAAAGGTAAATAATTTTCCAGAGCCAGTTCCATCTACGCCTCCTGGGGGCGAGCTTCGAGATTCAGTGTTAAGTTGGCACCCAGGGATTTCTAGCACAAAAAGACGTGTATCTAGGTATTACTGGTGGTCTGCTTTGGCGGGAGACATTTCTTCATACACATGTGCTTGTGAGATTTGTGCTCGTTCAAAAAACCCCAGTACACGTCCTGCTGGTGAGCTTTGTCCTTCAATCTCATTTTAGGTTACCAGATTCATATAAAATTCAGAATGTTTTTCATAGGTCTTTACCCAAGAAATATGTCACTTCTTTAATACCTCCTCGAAAACCTCCTACTCCTGTTGAAGTACAAGGGGAGCTGAAGTATAAGGTCTCCAAAATATTAGACTCCAGGAAGGTGCGAGGTACTGTACAGTACCTGGTCCATTGAAAAGGTTATGCATGCTGATAAGCTGATCAAAACGTTTCATGAAACTTATCCTGATAAACCTGTTCCTTTGGTTAAGGGTCCAGTGATCCCTCGTAGAAGGCGGGGGGGGGGGGGGTACTGCCATGTACTTGCCTGTCCATGCTCTGACGGTGAGCCCAGCCTGTCTGTTGCGGCACAGCTGGGGTCATTCTGTTGCTGTGGCAAACAGCCCCTCTGACAGTCGGTCTGGTTGACGTATCTGGGACGCCAGGCCAATCAGGCTCGGTGTCAGCGTCACTTGCTTCCCGTCAGTGGGAGATTTAAACAGGCAGCTCGTGGCAACAGATGCCTGTGATTCATCCTCCTGCCTCACAAACCTTGTGTAAGGGATCGCTCTCTCTCAGGGGGTCGCAATCACAGACTTCTTGTCTGACAACAGGGTTCAAGTCCAAATGGTGCTTTATTTTGGCACTTCAGCACCATCACACACATAAACACCTGCCTGTCTGGGCTCTACCCAATACACATGTTGTCTCTACCTCACCTATAGAGCTCCGTTCAGACACAGGATTAGATCCGGCTTCCTCAGCCATATACCGTCCAGCAGCCTCCAGGTTGTTACCACACCAGCACCCTTGGGGGGAGATGGTCAAGAAGTCCTCCTGACTCTGACCGTGCAACCCTCTTTCCGTAGACGTCGCTGGGCCCCCCAAACTTCAGGCTTTACAAAGCCGGCTCCCCTCTCTCAGGCTTCCTCAGCCTTTCTCTCTCCAAGTCATACACAGAGGGTTGTTTTATGCCTCCTTGACTACAGCACCAGGCCTCACCTGAGATCACCTCTGGCAAAAGACAATGCATGTAGTGGAAGGGTGTGGACTGACAGATCCCACTGCCAAACCTATCACCCCAGTCCACATGAAATCCAGCCCACAACAACATCTAGACAAAACTATCTCAGCAAACTACACTTTGCTGAAACCACTGCAGGTTTCTGGATTTCAGTTATCTCACCCAGCTGAGGTATCTGGGTGGGATATACACACCTCCCAGCACTTATACTGTGCACATCACCACACTTGTTATACTGGTTCTCAGAATTGCTGGATTACTGACCCTCTGCTAGTTTTGAGACCTTGCTTCTGAATACTGATTTAGCCTTTGACATTACCTCCTGGTTTTGACCTTGCTTCATTGTTGACTCTTCACTTGTTCAGTTGTGTCTGTATGTGCCTTACCTGGTCAGTCTGTCTCCCCCCTCTCCTCTTCGTAAGGTCCCGTGCATTTAGTCAGGTTAGGGACCGTCGACTAGTTGGGGACCATCATTTAGTGCCAATCGTCCAAGGTCCAAGTAGGTAAGGATAGTGGTGTGGGTACAGGGCTGTACTATTCCCTACCCAACATGACATATAGCATATTGATAGTGATGATTATATTATGGTGATAGTGATGTTAGGGATTATACTGATGACGGTAGTGACTTTGGTGATTATAGTAATCATAGTCATGTTGATGATGATTAAGAGAGGAATGTTATTATAGTAATAAAGATTATGTATATTATTCTGATGGTAGTGATGATGGTGGTTATAGTGATGATTATTGTAATGATTATGTTGGGGGTTATATTGATGATCATTATAATTATGATAATAGCAAAGCTGATTTTCACTAAAGCCTTCTGCCTACAGCTGAATTATAAATCCATGTTCTAGGAATCTATAATACAGACCTCATAGAAATCTATGGCACCATAATGTGCCTTCACATGACTCTGATTTCATACAGAAACATATGCCATGTGCCATCAGATGTCATATTACGGAGGTATTCTCGTGAAGTGACCATATGGCAGCACATGCAGTGCCTGTGCCCCTGGCAGCCGGGGCCCCCTGCTCCTGGGGGGGCCCACTGTGCCCGCTCACTCCTGCAGCTGTGTCCTGCCTGTTCTGAGTTCTGGGGCCGCTTACCCCAGCAATGCAGACAATTTTCGCCATGTGCACTGCTGGGGTAAGCGGCCCCAGAACTCAGAACAGGGGAGATAGAGTTTCGGTAGATGATCGATCCTATGCTAGAATGTAGTTGTTAGAAGGAGGTCTGTGACATCACTGGTCACATGCTCCTTCATGGTCACATGACAAACCCTGACGGCAGCAGCAGCTTGTGGAAGGAGGAGGGGCTGTGTGTGCCTGCAAGAGGCAGAGTGAGGTCAGATGTGCTGCTGGAGAACCAGAACTTCGTGGGGGGAAGCATATGGAGCTCATATATGAGGGGGGCAGGTGGAGCTCATATGTGAGGGGGGCAGGTGGAGCTCATATGTGAGGGGGGCAGGTGGAGCTGAGATATGAGGGGGGCAGGTGGAGCTGAGATATGGGGGCAGGTGGAGCTGAGATATGAGGGGGCAGGTGGAGCTGAGATATGAGGGGGCAGGTGGAGCTGAGCTATGAGGGGGCAGGTGGAGCTGAGATATGAGGGGGGCAGGTGGAGCTGAGATATGGGGGCAGGTGGAGCTGAGATATGAGGGGCAGGTGGAGCTGAGATATGAGGGGGGCAGGTGGAGCTGAGATATGAGGGGGCAGGTGGAGCTGAGATATGAGGGGGCAGGTGGAGCTGAGCTATGAGGGGGCAGGTGGAGCTGAGATATGAGGGGGGCAGGTGGAGCTGAGATATGGGGGCAGGTGGAGCTGAGATATGAGGGGGGCAGGTGGAGCTGAGATATGAGGGGGGCAGGTGGAGCTGAGATATGGGGGCAGGTGGAGCTGAGCTATGAGGGGGCAGGTGGAGCTGAGATATGAGGGGGGCAGGTGGAGCTGAGATATGGGGGCAGGTGGAGCTAAGATATGAGGGGGGCAGGTGGAGCTGAGATATGAGGGGGCAGGTGGAGCTGAGATATGAGGGGGCAGGTGGAGCTGAGATATGAGGGGGCAGGTGGAGCTGAGATATGAGGGGGGCAGGTGGAGCTGAGATATGAGGGCGCAGGTGGAGCTGAGATATGAGGGGGCAGGTGGAGCTGAGATATGAGGGGGCAGGTGGAGCTGAGATATGAGGGGGCAGGTGGAGCTGAGATATGGGTGGGGCTGAGATATGGGGGCAGGTGGAGCTGAGATATGAGGGGGCAGGTGGAGCTGAGATATGAGGGGGCAGGTGGAGCTGAGCTATGAGGGGGCAGGTGGAGCTGAGATATGAGGGGGGCAGGTGGAGCTGAGATATGGGGGCAGGTGGAGCTGAGATATGAGGGGGGCAGGTGGAGCTGAGATATGAGGGGGGCAGGTGGAGCTGAGATATGAGGGGGCAGGTGGAGCTGAGATATGAGGGGGCAGGTGGAGCTGAGATATGGGGGGCAGGTGGAGCTGAGATATGAGGGGGCAGGTGGAGCTGAGATATGAGGGGGCAGGTGGAGCTGAGCTATGAGGGGGGCAGGTGGAGCTGAGATATGGGGGCAGGTGAAGCTGAGATATGAGGGGGGCAGGTGGAGCTGAGATATGAGGGGGGCAGGTGGAGCTGAGATATGGGGGCAGGTGGAGCTGAGCTATGAGGGGGCAGGTGGAGCTGAGATATGAGGGGGGCAGGTGGAGCTGAGATATGGGGGCAGGTGGAGCTGAGATATGAGGGGGGCAGGTGGAGCTGAGATATGAGGGGGGCAGGTGGAGCTGAGATATGAGGGGGGCAGGTGGAGCTGAGATATGAGGGGGCAGGTGGAGCTGAGATATGAGGGGGCAGGTGGAGCTGAGATATGAGGGGGCAGGTGGAGCTGAGATATGAGGGGGGCAGGTGGAGCTGAGATATGAGGGCGCAGGTGGAGCTGAGATATGAGGGGGCAGGTGGAGCTGAGATATGAGGGGGCAGGTGGAGCTGAGATATGAGGGGGCAGGTGGAGCTGAGATATGAGGGGGGCAGGTGGGGCTGAGATATGAGGGGGGCAGGTGGAGCTGAGATATGAGGGGGGCAGGTGGAGCTGAGATATGAGGGGGCAGGTGGAGCTGAGATATGAGGGGGCAGGTGGAGCTGAGATATGAGGGGGCAGGTGGAGCTGAGATATGAGGGGGGCAGGTGGAGCTGAGATATGAGGGCGCAGGTGGAGCTGAGATATGAGGGGCAGGTGGAGCTGAGATATGAGGGGGCAGGTGGAGCACTCAGGGGCAGTGGGGTTCAAGTGGAATCTGGTGCAATTAAGGGGGTTTATCATACAGATCTGGGTGTATTCTGAGGGCCATGATGTCTGTCTGTCAGTCCCTGTGTGTGTGTCTGTCTGTCTGTCCCTGTGTGTGTGCCCCTTTCTGTGTCTCTGGCCTCATGCACACCGGCCGCGGGCATCACGGATGCGGATCTATTCACTTGAATGGGTCCGCAATCGCTCAATGGGAAGCACTACGGAGTGCTTCCGTGGTGTTTCCGTCCGTGCCTCCGCACCGCAAAAAAATAGAACATGTTCTATTTTTTAGTGCGGTGCGGCCGGATCATGGACCCATTCAGGTTGAATGGGTCTCAATCTGTCCCGGCCGCCGCACGGACGTTGCCAGTGCATTGGGGACCACAAATTGTGGTCCCCAATGCACGGAACGGACGCATAACGGCAGTGTGCATGAGGCCTGAGGCATTGCTTAGACTCCATCCCACAGTCTAGCCAGTGCCTAATGGGTTACGGTTTAGACCACCTTGTGGTACATGTTGATAATTCCCTTTTAAACCTCAGTCCATGTCCCCTCAGTACTGGGAATCAGTGGGAGTCATAGAAGGTAACAGAGTAAGGTGGAATTCCCTTTTAGATAGAAGTTGGTTAATTGCACAGGTGTCTGTCCCTGTGTGTGTGTGTGTGTGTGTGTGTGTGTCTGTCCCTGTGTGTCTGTCCCTGTGTGTCTGTCCCTGTGTGTCTGTCCGTGTGTGTCTGTCCCTGTGTGTGTGTGTGTGTGTGTGTCCGTGTGTGTCTGTCCGTGTGCGTGTGTCTGTCCATGTGCGTGTGTCTGTCCATGTGCGTGTGTCTGTCCGTGTGCGTGTGTCTGTCCATGTGCGTGTGTCTGTCCCTGTGTGTCTGTCCGTGTGCCTGTCCGTGTGCGTGTGTCTGTCCCTGTGTGTCTGTCCGTGTGTGTCTGTCCCTGTGTGTGTGTGTGTGTGTGTCTGTCCGTGTGTGTCTGTCCGTGTGCGTGTGTCTGTCCATGTGCGTGTGTCTGTCCATGTGCGTGTGTCTGTCCGTGTGTGTGTGTCTGTCCATGTGCGTGTGTCTGTCCCTGTGTGTCTGTCCGTGTGCCTGTCCGTGTGCGTGTGTCTGTCCCTGTGTGTCTGTCCGTGTGCGTGTGTCTGTCCGTGTGCGTGTGTCTGTCCGTGTGCGTGTGTCTGTCCCTGTGTGTGTGTCACCATCACCATGCCCACAGTGTTCCCTACTCTTGACACAGCTGCATCAGGACATTCTGTGCGGGGCAAGATGAAGATGGAAGAGGAGGCAGCGCCACCAGCATGTAGTCCGTGGTAGTCACAGGGAGGCACACTAAGGACGCAGGTAACACTACTACCACATGATCTACACTAGTGTTATCTGTGGTTTACATAGGACTGCAGGTAACACTATCACATTATCAGCACTAGTGTGATCTGTAGTTTTTCATAGGACTGCAGGCGATATCTACTGTATTATCTGTACTCAGAGAGTTACCACTGTGTAACGGGGCCCACTGAGACTTTATCGCCCAAGGGCCCACATGAACCTGGAGCCGGCCCTGCCTGTGCCCCTGTAATTTACAGTCACTGAGATGTCGTAGATATGGCACCATCTACAGTAAGTATGATTGGTGAACAACCATTCTAATAGTTCATGAAGATGTTTTATATGAGATCCTATAGGTACCTTAGTAGCGCAATACATTGTTAATGATGGATAAGGACGGGCCCCGGCAGCGGAGGAGATGTTTATGATCAGACCTTTTTTCCTATGGAGAAACAGAGGTCAATGTCAGTCAGTGTCCCATCAGATTCACAATTCTGTCTATATATCCTCCCAGGCTTGTATGGTGGCAGTTACGTGAGGTCCGGGGACATTGATGAAGATGGTGCATTATACACTGCTCATAACAAGGGGGTTATGACCACCCTGCAATCCAGCAGTGGTGGCCGTGCTTGCACGCTATAGGAAAAGGCTTTTTCTTATAGTATGCAAGCATGACCACTGCTGGATTGCAGGGTGGTGGTAACCCCTGGATACAAGCAGTGTATAATGCGATGAAAAAATGAACCAAGCCTGCAAAGGAGGCAATATGGACATGGCCGGAGTTAGGAGGGGGACAAACTGGGCAATTGCCCAGGGCCTCCATCATCTAAGGGGCCCCCTGCTTCAGTGCTGCTGTTAAGCTGAATGTCCGTGGAAGCAAACGGGCGGACATCTGATCAGATGCACTTTACAATGCAGTGTAAGGCCCCCTCCCTCACATATAAGAGAAATCATTACCCTAGTGCTGACAGCTCCGGGCACCAGCAGCGCCTTCTACTGGAGCTGTAGGACCTGCGATGATGTCGGAGCTCAGCAATGCAGTAAAGTAATGAAGAAGAAGACCAGTGATGCATGGGAAGAAGTGAAGAAGGATGGATTCAATGTAAGTGCCAGGGAAATGCTGGGAGCTGTAGTCCTGGGAGAGTAGGTATGAGAAGAGGACTACAACTCCCAGCATGTCCAAGCCACTATTATGTAATATCAGGGTATATTACAACACCCTGGATATGCTGGGAGTTATAGTCCTCTCCTCTTTTACCTCCTCTTATAATGTACTCTGATATCACATAATAATAGCTTGGACATGCTGGAAGTTATAGTCCTCTCCTGTTGTACCTCCTGCGGTAATATGCTCTGAATTCGGGCTGGGACGATGGATAGGCAAGGGTAGTTATCCTCATAGGGCGCCACTTCACTACCCATAAAGGGGGATGCAGGGGAATTGGTCATCAATATCAGATCGGCGGGGGTCCAACACCCGGCACCCCCGACGATCAGCTGTTTATGCTGCTGTATGTCTATGGGACAGCAGCATTGAAGAGCATGCGCCGTCTCCTCAAACAGCTGATCGGGGGAGTGTCGGACGTCGGACTGTGTTGTTTGTACATTATTACAAGATTTTGATTTTGTCCAGGGCCACATTTTGTCTAAAACCGGCCCTGAATATGGACAATCACAACACATTAGTAAGTGCCTCGTATTAACTTTGTCTTCATGATAAATGTAATTTACTGAAGTGAGACAACCCCTTTGCAGCTAATTCAGCTAAACAAATTGTGCTTAATGCGGCAAAAAACCTCACCAAAGCCCGCCTCATACAACATACCATACCAAACTCACTCCCTCCAATGAAAGCAAAAACGTAGGCCAATACCACCTGCCATGTATCAGCCAGCCAATAATATAAAAGAAGGACGGATCTATTTGCTTCTGCGTGGAGTAACATAAAATCAACAACATCATGCACAAAGATGTGTACCCCTTGCCGCTCAGAGAAGAATCTCTCTCAGCCCTTGGATCTGCCGCTTACTTCTTAACACTGAACTTAACCAGCAGCTATTGGCAAGTGACTATGGCACCCTAAGGCAGAGAAAAGACTGCCTTCACTCTTTCTATGGGCCTGTTCGAGTTTAGTTACAAACCACCTGGTACCTTCCAGAGACTAATGGAGAGATTTCTTGGACACAGAAACTTTGAGGCAGTCTTGCTCTACCTAGATGATGTAATCGTCTACTCCAAGTCATATAAAGAACATCTGCAACATCTAGCTGAAGTGTTCCAGACCCTTGTCAAACATGAACTGAAGATAAAACCTTCCAAGTGTCATCTGCTCAGTACTTAAGTCAAATACTTGGGACATGTTGTTGGTGAAGGTGTCAAACCAGATCTAGACAAAATAGCCACAGTTGAAAGCTGGCCAACTCCAACTGCAGTAAAGGAAGTGAGAAGTTTTATTGGCTTCGCCAACTATTACCGTTCATTCATGCCTCATTTTGCTAAAATTGCAAAGCCTCTCTAAGAACTTTTGAATGGTCCTCCTAAAGCCTATCAAAGTGCCAAAATCCCTCTTGAATGGAATATGGAACTTGAAATGGCTTTCCAGCTTCTGAAAAGAAAGCCCACAGAACCACCAACCCTTAGCTATCCTGACTACAACCAGCCGTTCTGTCCATATACAGACGCAAGCACGAAAGTCCGAACTGGAAAAGAAAGAGTCATCACCTATGCTAGCCGATCCTTGAGAGGAACAGAAAGAAATGACCAAAACTACAGCTCTTTCAAGCTGAAGTTCCATGCCTTGGGAAAAATTCAAGAACTACCTAGGGGTCACACCTTTCACCATCTACACTGACACCAATCCACTTGCCCATATCAACACCGCTTGACTAAGAGCCCTAGAGCAAAGGTGAGGCTCCAGGCTCATGAACTATCACTTCATAATCAGGTGCCATGCTGGAAAATCCAATGATAATGCCAAAGTCTTGTTCAGACTTCCTGAAAAAGAAAACCCTTCTTCAGCAGAAGATGTCGAAATACCATAGTTCAACTCAAGATTCACCTAACAAGATGCTAAGAGCCATTAAATCTCAACAATAGCCCAATCCTGAACCACCATTACAAAAAGGACTCTGCATCTGACTTTAGACTGAGAGCAGAGTTATTAGGGAATTATTAGACTACTTCACAAGTGGAAGAATGCCTGAACGAATCCTTCAGAGGAGGAAGAGTTTAGCCCAAATTGACCCACTTATGGCAGCAAGGAAAATAACTCTTCAAAGGCCTACTGCTCGAAAGAACTCTTGATCCTATTACAAATGAGTCCTTACACCAAGTGGTGATACCCCGCAGAGATACGAAAACTGGTCTTGGAGATGTACCACAACCAGTCAGGACATTTCTGCACACAGAAAACTGAAGCTACCATTAGATATTGTTTCTATTGGACAGGAACCAGACCAGACATAGAGACTTGTTGCCAAGACTTGTTGCCAAGATTGCCCAACGTTTGCTATAAGCAGAGGTGAAAAACAAGACTAAACAGACCCTTTTTATCCAAATAGTGAGGAAACAACAACTTGACATTGTAGCCATTAATTATATCAAGCTTGAACCATTCGATCAAGGTACTGTACATGGTTTTTAAACCCCAGCCCAAAACCTGGCCTGGACGTGGGGAACAGCCACCCACCCTGCTCTTTGGCTGCTCCCAATAAGTACCGGCCCGGATCAGCTTTTCAGCCACACTAAGAAAAAACTGTGTCAGCGAGCACTAGCTGCGGCTGACACACAAAATAACCGGTTCCTATCTCACCGAGGCCAGGAACCTCGGTGACACGTACCTTCCGTAAATGACGGACCCTTGCGCCTTCCAACATACCTCCCCCTTTGTTCAACCCTGAGGGGGTGAACACACGCCAGACAGTGTACTCGGGACAGGGCATCCGCGTTTCCCTGTAACCGGCCCTGCCCTATGTTCTACTGTGAACTTAATGTTTTGCAGCGATAAGAACCACCTGGTGACCCTAGCATTCCTCTCTTTGGCCTGGCTCATCCACTTGAGAGGGGAGTGATCGGTCACCAGACGGAACTTCCTCCCCAACAGATAATAGCGGAGAGACTCGAGTGCCCACTTGATGGCCAGTCACTCTCTCTCCACTATACTCTACCGGGTCTCCGCTGGAGTGAGCTTACAGCTGAGGAAAACAATGGGATGCTCCTCCCCGTTGACTTCCTGAGACAGTACCGCACCGTCACATATTGTACTTCATGACACTGGTAAAATGAAGTAAAAAAATCATTTTTATTTATAAAAAAATTGCAAATTTACCCAAAAATTTTAAAAAATTGCAAATTTCCAAGTTTCAATTTCTCTACTTCTATAATACATAGTAATACCTCCAAAAATAGTTATTACTTTACATTCCCCATATGTCTACTTCATGTTTGGATCATTTTGGGAATGATATTTTATTTTTTGGGGATGTTACAAGTTTAGAAGCATATCTTGAAATTTTTCAGAAATTTTCAAAAACCCAATTATTAGGGACCAGTTCAGACCCCATTCTATAAACTACCCCCCTCAAGGTATTCAAAACTGATTTTACAAACTTTGTTAACCCTTTAGGTGTTCCACAAGAATTAATGGAATATAGAGATACAATTTCAAAATTTCACTTTTTTGGCAGATTTTCCATTTTAATAATTTTTTTCCAGTTACAAAGGGTAACCAGCCAAACCAAACTCAATATTTATGGCCCTGATTCTGTAGTTTACATAAATACCCCATATGTGGTTGTAAACTGCTGTACGGGCACAAGGCAGGGCGCAGAAGGAAAGGAATGCCATACGGTTTTTGGAACGCAGATTTTGCTGGACTGTTTTTTTGGACACCATGTCCCATTTGAAGCCCCCCTGATGCCCCCCTAGAGTAGAAACTCCAAAAAAGTGGCCCCATTTTAGAAACTACGGGATAGGGTGGCAGTATTGTTGGTACTAGTTTAGGGTACATATGATTTTTGGTTGCTCTATATTACACTTTTTGTGAGGCAAGATAACAAGAAATAGCTGTTTTGGCACCGTTTTTTTTTTTGTTATTTACAACATTCATCTGTCAGGTTAGATCATGTGTATTTTTAATAGACCAGGTTGTCACGGAGCTGCGCGATACCTAATATGACTACTTTTATTTATGTAAGTTTTACACAATGATTTCCATTTTGAGAAGCCAAAAAAATCATGTTTTAGTTTTTCCATAGATCCAGAGCCATAATTATTTTCAGTTTTTGGGCGATATCTTGGTAGGGTATGATTTTTGCGATGAGATGACGGTTTTCATTGCACTATTTGGGGTGCTTGTGACTTTTTGATTGCTTGCTATTACACTTTTTATGATGTAAGTGACAAAAAATGGTTTATTAGCACAGTTTTATTTATATTTTTTACGGTGTTCATCTAGGGGTTAGGTCATGTGATATTTTTATAGAGCCGGTCGATACGAACGCGGCATTACAAAAAATGTATACTTTTTTTTATTTATGTAAGTTTTACACAATAACAGCTTTTTTAAAACAAAAAAAATTGATGTTTTAGTGTCTCTATATTCTGAGCCATTTTTTTTATTTTTTGGGCGATTGTCTCAGGTAGGGGATAATTTTTTGCGGGATGAGGTGATGGTTAGATTGGTACTATTTTGGTGGGCAAATGCCTTTTTGATTGCTTGCTGTTGTTCTTTTTGTGATGTAAGGTGACAAAAATAGGGTTTATTTAGCACAGTTCTTATTTTTTACGGTGTTCATCTGAGGGGTTAGGTCATGTGATATGTTTATAGAGCCGGTCGATACGGACGCGGAGATACCTAATATGTATACTCCCCCCCCCCCCCCCCCTATTTTTTACCAATTTTTTTTTACTTTATTTGGGGAAAATTATGTTTTTGTTTATTTTTACTTGAAACTTAAAATTTTTGGGGGGGGAAACTTTATTTTTTCAACTTTTTTTTTCACTTTATTTTTTGTCCCACTTTGGGACTTGAACTTTTGGGGGTCTAATCCTTTACAATGCATTCCAATACTTCTGTATTAGAATGCATTGGCCGTATGAGTAATACTGTGTGTATTACTCATACAGCTTCCGGCCTGTGAGATCCAGGGGGCTGCATCTCACAGGCTCTTCACCGGAAGGCAGCGCGATGCCTTCCTTAGACATCGCGCTGCCTTCCATGCCATCGGGTCCCCCCTACAGCCCCATGGGGACCCGATGGCACCGCCCGCCGCCGCACCAGGTAAAAGCCGCAAACAGCAGGTCTGATACCGGGGGGGTCGCATGACCCCCCCCCCGGCGTTGTGACAGGATGCACGCTGAATGATTTCAGCCGGCATCCTGTCACAATTAACCCCCGCCGCAATCTACTTTTAAACTTAGGACGTACCGGTACATCCTGAGTACCTAAGGGGTTAAAGATGATTTGTGGGATCAGAACATTGAAGACTCTATAAACACCCCCAACAATCAGCCGAAGCTCTGGAAATACCAAAGCGCCATATACTGCGTAGTGGCTGTTCTGAGGTACTGCAGCTCAGCTCTAACTGAAGAATACATGAGAAAAATAAAACGGAACATAAGCTGAAGTTATCAATGTGCTAAATGTGAGCTGTCCGTGTGTTA
Source organism: Bufo bufo (assembly GCF_905171765.1). NCBI lineage: Eukaryota > Metazoa > Chordata > Amphibia > Anura > Bufonidae > Bufo > Bufo bufo. The sequence continues at coordinate 812,805,311 of NC_053389.1, forward strand.
CCAGACATCGCCACGGTGATGTTACATAGCAGCAAAATACAGCCCTCCCCCCGCTCCGTACCTCTCCACCATTCTAGGTAACACAATCCGGGTCATCTGAAAAACACAACAAACAGGAGAAACGTAAGAGCAAGACTGAGGAATATCACCCTGCAGGAGGAGGAGCCGAATCATAGCTCCTTCTATATGTATCACCCTGCAGGAGGAGGGGCCAACTCATAGCTCCTTCTATATGTATCACCCTGCAGGAGGAGGAGCAGACTCATAGCTCCTTCTATATGTATCACCCTGCAGGAGGAGGGCAGACTCATAGCCCTTCTATATGTATCACCCTGCAGGAGGGGGCAGACTCATAGCTCCTTCTATATGTATCACCCTGCAGGAGGGAGCAGACTCATAGCTCCTTCTATATGTATCACCCTGCAGGAGGAGGGCAGACTCATAGCTCCTTCTATATGTATCACCCTGCAGGAGGAGGAGCAGACTCATAGCTCCTTCTATATGTATCACCCTGCAGGAGGAGGAGCAGACTCATAGCTCCTTCTATATGTATCACCCTGCAGGAGGAGGAGCAGACTCATAGCTCCTTCTATATGTATCACCCTGCAGGAGGAGGGCAGACTCATAGCTCCTTCTATATGTATCACCCTGCAGGAGGAGGAGCAGACTCATAGCTCCTTCTATATGTATCACCCTGCAGGAGGAGGGGCAGACTCATAGCTCCTTCTATATGTATCACCCTGCAGGAGGAGGGCAGACTCATAGCTCCTTCTATATGTATCACCCTGCAGGAGGAGGGGCAGACTCATAGCTCCTTCTATATGTATCACCCTGCAGGAGGAGGGCCAGACTCATAGCTCCTTCTATATGTATCACCCTGCAGGGGGGGGCAGACTCATAGCTCCTTCTATATGTATCACCCTGCAGGAGGAGGGGCAGACTCATAGCTCCTTCTATATGTATCACCCTGCAGGAGGAGGAGCAGACTCATAGCTCCTTCTATATGTATCACCCTGCAGGGGAGGGGCAGACTCATAGCTCCTTCTATATGTATCACCCTGCAGGAGGAGGAGCAGACTCATAGCTCCTTCTATATGTATCACCCTGCAGGGGAGGAGCAGACTCATAGCTCCTTCTATATGTATCACCCTGCAGGAGGAGGGGCAGACTCATAGCTCCTTCTATATGTATCACCCTGCAGGAGGAGGAGCAGACTCATAGCTCCTTCTATATGTATCACCCTGCAGGAGGAGGGGCAGACTCATAGCTCCTTCTATATGTATCACCCTGCAGGAGGAGGGGCAGACTCATAGCTCTTCTATATGTATCACCCTGCAGGAGGAGGGGCAGACTCATAGCTCCTTCTATATGTATCACCCTGCAGGAGGAGGGGCAGACTCATAGCTCCTTCTATATGTATCACCCTGCAGGAGGAGGGGCAGACTCATAGCTCCTTCTATATGTATCACCCTGCAGAGAGGGGCAGACTCATAGCTCCTTCTATATGTATCACCCTGCAGGAGGAAGGGGCAGACTCATAGCTCCTCTATATGTATACCCTGCAGAGGAGGAGCAGACTCATACTCCTTCTATATGTATCACCCTGCAAGGAGGAGGGCAGACTCATAGCTCCTTGTATATGTATCACCCTGCAGGAGGAGGAGCAGACTCATAGCTCCTTCTATATGTATCACCCTCAGGAGGAGGAGCAGACTCATAGCTCCTTCTATATGTATCACCCTGCAGGAGGAGGAGCAGACTCATAGCTCCTTCTATATGTATCACCCTGCAGGAGGAGGAGCAGACTCATAGCTCCTTCTATATGTATCACCCTGCAGGAGGAGGAGCAGACTCATAGCTCCTTCTATATGTATCACCCTGCAGGAGGAGGAGCAGACTCATAGCTCCTTCTATATGTATCACCCTGCAGGAGGAGGAGCAGACTCATAGCTCCTTCTATATGTATCACCCTGCAGGAGGAGGATGTATCACCCTGCAGGAGGAGGGGCAGACTCATAGCTCCTTCTATATGTATCACCCTGCAGGAGGGGGCAGACTCATAGCTCCTTCTATATGTATCACCCTGCAGGAGGAGGGGCAGACTCATAGCTCCTTCTATATGTATCACCCTGCAGGAGGAGGGGCAGACTCATAGCTCCTTCTATATGTATCACCCTGCAGGAGGAGGGGCAGACTCATAGCTCCTTCTATGTATCACCCTGCAGGAGGAGGGGCAGACTCATAGCTCCTTCTTATGTATCACCCTGCAGGAGGAGGGGCAGACTCATAGCTCCTTCTATAGTATCACCCTGCAGGAGGAGGGGCAGACTCATAGCTCCTTCTATATGTATCACCCTGCAGGAGGAGGGGCAGACTCATAGCTCCCTTCTATATGTATCACCCTGCAGGAGGAGGGCAGACTCATAGCTCCTTCTATATGTATCACCCTGCAGGAGGAGGGGCAGACTCATAGCTCCTTCTATATGTATCACCCTGCAGGAGGAGGGGCAGACTCATAGCTCCTTCTATATGTATCACCCTGCAGGAGGAGGGCAGACTCATAGCTCCTTCTATATGTATCACCCTGCAGGAGGAGGGGCAGACTCATAGCTCCTTCTATATGTATCACCCTGCAGGAGGAGGGGCAGACTCATAGCTCCTTCTATATGTATCACCCTGCAGGAGGAGGGGCAGACTCATAGCTCCTTCTATATGTATCACCCTGCAGGAGGAGGAGCAGACTCATAGCTCCTTCTATATGTATCACCCTGCAGGAGGAGGAGCAGACTCATAGCTCCTTCTATATGTATCACCCTGCAGGAGGGGGCAGACTCATAGCTCCTTCTATATTATCACCCTGCAGGAGGAGGAGCAGACTCATAGCTCCTTCTATATGTATCACCCTGCAGGAGGAGGGCAGACTCATAGCTCCTTCTATATGTATCACCCTGCAGGAGGAGGAGCAGACTCATAGCTCCTTCTATATGTATCACCCTGCAGGAGGAGGAGCAGACTCATAGCTCCTTCTATATGTATCACCCTGCAGGAGGAGGGCAGACTCATAGCTCCTTCTATATGTATCACCCTGCAGGAGGAGGAGCAGACTCATAGCTCCTTCTATATGTATCACCCTGCAGGAGGAGGGGCAGACTCATAGCTCCTTCTATATGTATCACCCTGCAGGAGGAGGGGCAGACTCATAGCTCCTTCTATATGTATCACCCTGCAGGAGGAGGAGCAGACTCATAGCTCCTTCTATATGTATCACCCTGCAGGAGGAGGGGCAGACTCATAGCTCCTTCTATATGTATCCCCCTGCAGGGGGAGGAGCAGACTCATAGCTCCTTCTATATGTATCACCCTGCAGGAGGAGGGGCAGACTCATAGCTCCTTCTATATGTATCACCCTGCAGGAGGAGGAGCAGACTCATAGCTCCTTCTATATGTATCACCCTGCAGGAGGAGGGGCAGACTCATAGCTCCTTCTATATGTATCACCCTGCAGGAGGAGGGGCAGACTCATAGCTCCTTCTATATATATCACCCTGCAGGAGGAGGGGCAGACTCATAGCTCCTTCTATATGTATCACCCTGCAGGAGGAGGGGCAGACTCATAGCTCTTTCTATATGTATCACCCTGCAGGAGGAGGAGCAGACTCATAGCTCCTTCTATATGTATCACCCTGCAGGAGGAGGGGCAGACTCATAGCTCCTTCTATATGTATCACCCTGCAGGAGGAGGGGCAGCCCTCATAGCTCCTTCTATATGTATCACCCTGCAGGAGGAGGGGCAGACTCATAGCTCCTTCTATATGTATCACCCTGCAGGAGGAGGGGCAGACTCATAGCAACTTCTATATGTATCACCCTGCAGGAGGAGGGGACAGACTCATAGCTCCTTCTATATGTATCACCCTGCAGGAGGAGGGGCAAGACTCATAGCTCCTTCTATATGTATCACCCTGCAGAGGAGGGCAGACTCATAGCTCCTTCTATATGTATCACACCCTGCAGGAGGAGGGGCAGACTCATAGCTCCTTCTATATGTATCACCCTGCAGGAGGAGGGGCAGACTCATAGCTCCTTCTATATGTATCACCCTGCAGGAGGAGGGCAGACTCATAGCTCCCTTCTATATTGTATCACCCTGCAGGAGGAGGAGCAGACTAATAGCTCCTTCTAATATGTATCACCTGCAGGAGGAGGGGCTGACTCATAGTTCCTTCTATATGTATCACCCTGCAGGAGGAGGGGCGACTCATAGCTCCTTCTATATGTATCCCCCTGTAGGAGGATGGAGCAGACTCATAACTCCTTCTATATGTATCACCCTGCAGGAGGAGGGCAGACTCATAGCTCCTTCTATATGTATCACCCTGCAGAGGAGGAGCAGACTCATAGCTCCTTCTATATGTATCACCCTGCAGGAGGAGGAGCAGACTCATAGCTCCTTCTATATGTATCACCCTGCAGGAGGAGGGGGCAGACTCATAGCTCCTTCTATATGTATCACCCTGCAGGAGGAGGGGCAGACTCATAGCTCCTTCTATATTTATCTCCCTGCAGGAGGAGGAGCAGGACTCATAGCTCCTTCTATATGTATCACCCTGCAGGAGGAGGGGCAGACTCATAGCTCCTTCTATATGTATCACCCTGCAGGAGGAGGGCAGACTCATAGCTCCTTCTATATATATCACCCTGCAGGAGGAGGGGCAGACTCATAGCTCCTTCTATATGTATCACCCTGCAGGAGGAGGAGCAGACTCATAGCTCCTTCTATATGTATCACCCTGCAGGAGGAGGAGCAGACTCATAGCTCCTTCTATATGTATCACCCTGCAGGAGGAGGGCAGACTCATAGCTCCTTCTATATGTATCACCCTGCAGGAGGAGGAGCAGACTCATAGCTCCTTCTATATGTATCACCCTGCAGGGGAGGGGCAGACTCATAGCTCCTTCTATATGTATCACCCTGCAGGAGGAGGGCAGACTCATAGCTCCTTCTATATGTATCACCCTGCAGGAGGAGGAGCAGACTCATAGCTCCTTCTATATGTATCGCCCTGCAGGAGGAGGGCAGACTCATAGCTCCTTCTATATGTATCACCCTGCAGGAGGAGGAGCAGACTCATAGCTCCTTCTATATGTATCACCCTGCAGGAGGAGGGCAGACTCATAGCTCCTTCTATATGTATCACCCTGCAGGAGGGGGCAGACTCATAGCTCCTTCTATATGTATCACCCTGCAGGAGGAGGAGCAGACTCATAGCTCCTTCTATCTGTATCACCCTGCAGGAGGAGGGGCAGACTCATAGCTCCTTCTATATGTATCACCCTGCAGGAGGAGGAGCAGACTCATAGCTCCTTCTATATGTATCACCCTGCAGGAGGAGGAGCAGACTCATAGCTCCTTCTATCTGTATCACCCTGCAGGAGGAGGGCAGACTCATAGCTCCTTCTATATGTATCACCCTGCAGGAGGAGGAGCAGACTCATAGCTCCTTCTATATGTATCACCCTGCAGGAGGAGGAGCAGACTCATAGCTCCTTCTATATGTATCACCCTGCAGGAGGGGGGCAGACTCATAGCTCTTCTATATGTATCACCCTGCAGGAGGAGGAGCAGACTCATAGCTCCTTCTATATGTATCACCCTGCAGGAGGAGGAGCAGACTCATAGCTCCTTCTATATGTATCACCCTGCAGGAGGAGGGCAGACTCATAGCTCCTTCTATATGTATCACCCTGCAGGAGGAGGGGCAGACTCATAGCTCCTTCTATATGTATCACCCTGCAGGAGGAGGAGCAGACTCATAGCTCCTTCTATATGTATCACCCTGCAGGAGGAGGGCAGACTCATAGCTCCTTCTATATGTATCACCCTGCAGGAGGAGGGGCAGACTCATAGCTCCTTCTATATGTATCACCCTGCAGGAGGAGGGGCAGACTCATAGCTCCTTCTATATGTATCACCCTGCAGGAGGAGGAGCGGACTCATAGCTCCTTCTATATGTATCACCCTGCAGGAGGAGGAGCAGACTCATAGCTCCTTCTATATGTATCACCCTGCAGGAGGAGGGCAGACTCATAGCTTCTTCTATATGTATCACCCTGCAGGAGGAGGAGCAGACTCATAGCTCCTTCTATATGTATCACCCTGCAGGAGGAGGGGCAGACTCATAGCTCCTTCTATATGTATCACCCTGCAGGAGGAGGAGCAGACTCATAGCTCCTTCTATATGTATCACCCTGCAGGAGGAGGGCAGACTCATAGCTCCTTCTATATGTATCACCCTGCAGGAGGAGGAGCAGACTCAGCTCCTTCTATATGTATCACCCTGCAGGAGGAGGGCAGACTCATAGCTCCTTCTATATGTATCACCCTGCAGGAGGAGGGGCAGACTCATAGCTCCTTCTATATGTATCACCCTGCAGGAGGAGGGGCAGACTCATAGCTCCTTCTATATGTATCACCCTGCAGGAGGAGGGGCAGACTCATAGCTCCTTCTATATGTATCACCCTGCAGGAGGAGGGGCAGACTCATAGCTCCTTCTATATGTATCACCCTGCAGGAGGAGGGGCAGACTCATAGCTCCTTCTATATGTATCACCCTGCAGGAGGAGGGCAGACTCATAGCTCCTTCTATATGTATCACCCTGCAGGAGGAGGAGCAGACTCATAGCTCCTTCTATATGTATCACCCTGCAGGAGGAGGAGCAGACTCATAGCTCCTTCTATATGTATCTACCCTGCAGGAGGAGGGCAGACTCATAGCTCCTTCTATATAGTATCACCCTGCAGGAGGAGGAGCAGACTCATAGCTCCTTCTATATGTATCACCCTGCAGAGGAGGAGGCAGACTCATTGCTCCTTCTATATGTATCACCCTGCAGGAGGAGGGGCAGACTCATAGCTCCTTCTATATGTATCACCCTGCAGGAGGAGGAGCAGACTCATAGCTCCTTCTATATGTATCACCCTGCAGGAGGAGGAGCAGACTCATAGCTCCTTCTATATGTATCACCCTTGCAGGAGGAGGGAGCAGACTCATAGCTCCTTCTATATGTATCACCCTGCAGGAGGAGGGGCAGACTCATAGCTCCTTCTATATGTATCACCCTGCAGGAGGAGGAGCAGACTCATAGCTCCTTCTATATGTATCACCCTGCAGGAGGAGGGGCAGACTCATAGCTCCTTCTATATGTATCACCCTGCAGGAGGAGGGGCAGACTCATAGCTCCTTCTATATGATCACCCTGCAGGAGGAGGGGCAGACTCATAGCTCCTTCTATATGTATCACCCTGCAGGAGGAGGGGCAGACTCATAGCTCCTTCTATATGTATCACCTGCAGGAGGAGGCGCAGACTCATAGCTCCTTCTATATGTATCACCCTGGCAGGAGGAGGAGCAGACTCATAGCTCCTTCTATATGTATCACCCTGCAGGAGAGAGGGGCAGACTCATAGCTCCTTCTATATGTATCACCCTGCAGGAGGAGGGGCAGGACTCATAGCTCCTTCTATATGTATCACCCTGCAGGAGGAGGGGCAGACTCATAGCTCCTTCTATATGTTATCACCCTGCAGGAGGAGGGGCAGACTCATAGCTCCTTCTATATGTATCACCCTGCAGGAGGAGGGCAGACTCATAGCTCCTTCTATATGTATCACCCTGCAGGAGGAGGAGGCAGACTCATAGCTCCTTCTATATGTATCACCCTGCAGGAGGAGGGACAGACTCATAGCTCCTTCTATATGTATCACCCTGCAGGAGGAGGAGCAGACTCATAGCTCCTTCTATATGTATCACCCCTGCAGGAGGAGGAGCAGACTCATAGCTCCTTCTATATGTATCACCCTGCAGGAGGAGGAGCAGACTCATAGCTCCTTCTATATGTATCACCCTGCAGGAGAGGGGCAGACCTCATAGCTCCATCTATATGTATCACCCTGCAGGAGGAGGAGCAGACTCATAGCTCCTTCTATATGTATCACCCTGCAGGAGGAGGGCAGACTCATAGCTCCTTCTATATGTATCACCCTGCAGGAGGAGGGCAGACTCATAGCTCCTTCTATATGTATCACCCTGCAGGAGGAGGCGCAGACTCATAGCTCCCTTCTATGTATCACCCTGCAGGAGGAGAGACTCATAGCTCCTTCTATATGTATCACCCTGCAGGAGGAGGAGCAGACTCATAGCTCCTTCTATATGTATCACCCTGAGGAGGAGCAGACTCATAGCTCCTTCTATATGTATCACCCTGCAGGAGGAGGCAGACGATCAGACTCCCTCCTTCTATATGTACACCTGCAGGAGGAGGAGGCAGACTCATAGCTCCTTCTATATGTATCACCCTGCAGGAGGAGGGGGCAGACTCATAGCTCCTTCTATATGTATCACCCTGCAGGAGGAGGGGCAGACTCATAGCTCCTTCTATATGTATCACCCTGCAGGAGGAGGAGGGGCAGACTCATAGCTCCTTCTATATGTATCACCCTGCAGGAGGAGGGGCAGACTCATAGCTCCTTCTATATGTATCACCCTGCAGGAGGAGGGCAGAGCAGAGGCAGGAGGAGGCAGACTCATAGCTCCTTCTATATGTATCACCCTGCAGGAGGAGGGCAGACTCATTGCTCCTTCTATATGTATCACCCTGCAGGAGGAGGAGCAGACTCATAGCTCCTTCTATTATGTATCACCCCTGCAGGAGGAGGGCAGACTCATAGCTCCTTCTATATGTATCACCCTGCAGGAGGAGGGCAGACTCATAGCTCCTTCTATATGTATCACCCTGCAGGAGGAGGAGCAGACTCATAGCTCCTTCTATATGTATCACCCTGCAGGAGGAGGAGCAGACTCATAGCTCCTTCTATATGTATCACCCTGCAGGAGGAGGGGCAAGACTCATAGCTCCTTCTATATGTATCACCCTGCAGGAGGAGGAGCAGACTCATAGCTCCTTCTATATGTATCACCCTGCAGGAGGAGGGGCAGACTCATAGCTCCTCTTATATGTATACCCCTGCAGGAGGAGGGGCCAGACTCATAGCTCCTTCTATATGTATCACCCTGCAGGAGGAGGGCAGACTCATAGCCTCCTTCTATATGTATCACCCTGCAGGAGGAGGAGCAGACTCATAGCTCCTTCTATATGTATCACCCTGCAGGAGGAGGAGCAGACTCATAGCTCCTTCTATATGTATCACCCTGCAGGAAGGAGGGGAGCAGACTCATAGCTCCTTCTATATGTATCACCCCTGCAGGAGGAGGGGCAGACTCATAGCCTCCTTCTATAATGTATCACCCTGCAGGAGGAGGAGGCAGACTCATAGCTCCTTCTATATGTATCACCTGCAGGAGGAGGGGCAGACTCATAGCTCCTTCTATATGTATCACCCTGCAGGAGGAGGGGCAGACTCATAGCTCCCTTCTATATGTATCACCCTGCAGGAGGAGGGCAGACTCATAGCTCTTCTATATGTATCACCCTGCAGGAGGAGGGAGCAGACTCATAGCTCCTTCTATATGTATCACCCTGCAGGAGGAGGAGCAGACTCATAGCTCCTCCTATATGTACACCCATGCAGGAGGAGGAGCAGACTCATAGCTCCTCTTTATGTATTCACCCTGCAGAGGAGGGGCAGACTCATAGCTCCTTCTATATGTATCACCCTGCAGGAGGAGGTGCAGACTCATAGCTCCTTCTATATGTATCACCCTGCAGGAGGAGGGGCAGACTCATAGCTCCTTCTATATGTATCACCCTGCAGGAGGAGGGGCAGACTCATAGCTCCTTCTATATGTATCACCCTGCAGGAGGAGGAGCAGACTCATAGCTCCTTCTATATGTACACCCTGCAGGAGGAGGAGCAGACTCATAGCTCCTTCTATTATGTATCACCCTGCAGGAGGAGGGGCAGACTCATAGCTCCTTCTATATGTATCACCCCCCTGCAGGAGAGGAGCAGGCATACTCATACTCCTTCTATATGTATCACCCTGCAGGAGGAGGGGCAGACTCATACTCGCTTCCTCTATCTGTATTCAGCCCTGCAGGAGGAGGAGCAGACTCATAGCTCCTTCTATATGTATCACCCTGCAGGGAGAGGAGGGGCAGACTCATAGCTCCTTCGATATGTATCACCCTGCAGGAGGAGGAGCAGACTCATAGCTCCTTCTAGACTCTTGACCTATAGTATTATGATGTGGACAGTTTTAAAAAGGGTTTAGATGAATTCTTGAAAGTAAATGACATTATTGCTGATGAAAACGTGTAGAAATCTGAGTCTCACTTCCTTCTAGGATTCGCGTCCCCCCATCCTTTGGTTGAACTTGATGGACTTATGTCTTTTTTCATCCGTATTAACTATGTAACTATGATAAGGATACTTACATGCACCATGGATAGTACATTGCAGTTCATGATGTCGCTTATCCCCTGAAAAGTAAGAAAATGGAACATCTCATTATTAATGTATATGGGAGATGAAATTTTCTGATTGTGATCCTTCCTCTCAGAGGTCACCGATCAGGTTATCGAGCATATGATTAATCATGTTATATTATCTAATATCCTTACAGTTTGGCCGATTCCACTCAGTTACTGCTTACTGTTGTAGATCAGTGCACGGGAACATACATCACAGGATGCGCTGCACAGACTCTGAACAAGCAGAGAATGCTGAGAGATTTAATATCTGAACATGCAGAATAGTGAGTGCAGCTCCGGAGTATATACAGGATGTAACTCAGGAATCAGTACAGGCTAAGTAATGTATGTACACAGTGAGTGCAGCATCTGGAGTATAATACAGGATGTAACTCAGGATCAGTACAGGATAAGGTTAATGTATGTACACAGTGACTGCACCAGCAGAATAGTGGAGTGCAGCTCTGGAGTATAATACAGGATGTAACTCAGGATTAGTACAGGATAAGTAATGTATGTACACAGTGACTGCACCAGCAGAATAGTGAGTGCAGCTCTGGAACATAATACAGGATGTAACTCAGGATCAGTACAGGATAAGTAATGTATGTACACAGTGAATCCACCAGCAGAATAGTGAGTGCAGCTCTGGAATATAATACAGGATGTAACTCAGGATCAGTACAGGATAAGTAATGTATGTACACAGTGACTGCACCAGCAGGATAGTGAGTGCAGCTCCTGGAGTATAATACAGGATGTAACTCAGGATCAGTACAGATAACGTAATGTATGTTCACAGTGACTGCACCAGCAGATAGTGAGTGCAGCTCTGGAGTATAATACAGGTTGAACTCAGGATCAGTACAGGATAAGTAATGTATGTACACAGTGACTGCACCAGCAGAATAGCGAGTGCAGCTCTGGAGTATAATACAGGATGTAACTCAGGATCAGTACAGGATAAGTAATGTATGTACACAGTGACTGCACCAGCAGAATAGTGAGTGCAGCTCTGGAGTATAATACAGGATGTAACTCAGGGTCAGTACAGGATAAGTAATGTATGTACACAGTGACTGCACCAGCAGAATAGTGAGTGCAGCTCTGGGGTATAATACAGGATGTAACTCAGGATCAGTACAGGATAAATAATGTAATGTACACAGTGACTGCACCAGCAGAATAGTGAGTGCAGCTCTGGAGTATAATACAGGATGTAACTCAGGATCAGTACAGGATAAGTAATGTATGTACACAGTGAACAGCACACAGGAATAGTGAGTGCAGCTCTGGAGTATAATACAGGATGTAACTCAGGATCAGTAACAGGATATGTAATGTATGTACACAGTGACTGCACCAGCAGAATAGTGAGCGCAGCTCTGGAGTATAATACAGGATGTACTCAGGATCAGTACAGGATAAGTAATGTATGTACACAGTGACTGCACCAGCAAGAATAGTGACTGCCAGCTCTGGAGTATTATACAGGATTAGTGATGAGTGGCATAAAGCAATATTCAAAATTCGCGATATTTTGCAAATTTTTTAGCTGAATATACGCCATAAATTCAAAATTGCGAAAATCAGCAATGTAATATGCATGTATCATGCATGCAATTTCATTGCCTCTCACAAAAAATCACACAAAGGCTATATGCCAAAAGCCGGGTATGTGCAAACCAACAATCTATCCATGAGACAGATACATTCAGCATACCTTACAATGGCAGCCTTGTGTGAGACATTCAACCATCTCTTATCTGACTGAGAGCCAGTATGCCTCAAAGTTACTTGATTTGTTGAATGGCTTGGGGGACCTTCGCACCTCAAGTACAGGCCAAAAGTTTGGACACACCTTCTCATTCAAAGAGTTTTCTTTATTTTCATGACTATGAGGCCATCAAAACTATGAATTAACACATGTGGAATTTTATACATCACTAACAAGTGTGAAACAACTGAAAATATGTCATATTCTAGGTTCTTCAAAGTAGCCTCACTTTTGCTTTGATTACTGCTTTGCACACTCTTGGCATTTTCTTGATGAGCTTCAAGAGGTAGTCCCCTGAAATGGTTTTCACTTCACAGGTGTGCCCTGTCAGGTTTAATAAGTGGGATTTCTTGCCTTATAAATGGGGTTGGGACCATCAGTTGCGTTGAGGAGAAGTCAGGTGGATACACAGCTGATAGTCCTACTGAATAGACTGTTAGAATTTGTATTATGGCAAGAAAAAAGCAGCTAAGTAAAGAAAAACGAGTGGCCATCATTACTTTAGAAATTAGGTCAGTCCAGTCAGCTGAAAAATTGGGAAAACTTTGAAAGTAAGGGCTATTTGACCATGAAGGAGAGTGATGGGGTGCTGCCGCCAGATGACCTGGCCCTCCACAGTCACCGGACCTGAACCCAATGGAGATGGTTTGGGGTGAGCTGGACCGCAGAGTGAAGGCAAAAGGGCCAACAAGTGCTAAGCATCTCTGGGAACTCCTTCAAGACTGGTGGAAGACCATTTCAGGGGACTACCTCTTGAAGCTCATCAAGAGAATGACAAGAGTGTGCAAAGCAGTAATTCACAGCAAAAGGTGGCTACTTTGAAGAACCTAGAATATGACATATTTTCAGTTGTTTCACACTTGTTTGTTATGTATATAATTCCACATGTGTTAATTCATAGTTTTGATGCCTTCATAGTCATGAAAATAAAGAAAACTCTTTGAATGAGAGGTGTGTCCAAACTTTTGGTCTGTACTGTAGATCATTATCATTAGGGTGAGAAAAAAAATTTTTTTGGATGCCAGCTAACTCTTCTCTCACTGCTTCGGAGGGCTGCATAAAATTTTTCAGTTTTATAAATGTCCTAGCATTTATATTCAATAACCTTTCTATACTGTTTTGTCATGTAAACTCATTTACATAAACATGGGCATATGGGAAAGACATGTATAGAAAGGTTATTGAATATAAATGTTAGGACAATTAGAAAACTGAACATTTTTATGCAGAGTTAGCTGGCGTCTAAAATTTTTTTTTTTTTTACAATATTTGTCACCCTAATGATAATGATCTAGGTGCACAGTCCCCCCAAGCCATTCAACTCAAATCAAGCAACTTTGAGGCATACTGGCTCTCAGTCAGATAAGAGCTGGTTTTGAATGTCTCACACAAGGCTGCCATTGTAGGTATGCTGAATGTATCTGTCTCATGGATAGATTGTTGGCTTGCACATACCTAGCTTTTGGCATATAGCCTTTGTGTGATTGTCTGCTATATGTAATGACTTATTTTAAAAATAAAATAATAAAGCATCTATAAAAATAAATTATTAGTGATAGATAGAAGAAAACCACAGAAATAGGATAATAATGCACTTAATAAAGTAGACGCAAGCATTATATATGGACAAAGTCCTCACTCTGATATAATAATACTGAGACACTTAGTCAATATATTTTGATCAAAACACATCTGTGCCCGCCTACCAAGCGCCAAGGTGGTCTTAGGTCAGGTGGGTCCTACGCTAAACCTACCTAAGCCATTGGGCTTCTATGTTCAGGAGCGCAGACGCCGCACATATGGTGTGCTGCTCCTAGTCACCTCCATGTGCATCAAGCAACCGATGGGAGGAGGAGCAAGCACACCTATGTGTACCCCCTAATCAAGGCGATCTATTGGATAGGAAGGGCAAAAGTGCAGAGGAATGCTACTCCCAAGATAAAATAGGTGCGCATTCACACTAGAAGGTGCCACTCCCTCAAGCAAATACTACATAGACAAAAAAATCCACAGAAAAAAAACTAAGATAAAAACATCCTGCACGATATGATATACAAATGTGCGGATGTCCCTGGCCATATTATTGAAGAAAACCACAGAAATATGGCCAGGGACATCCGCACATTTGTATATCATACCGTGCAGGATGTTTTTATCTTCGTTTTTTCTGTGATTTTTTTGTCTATGTAGTATTTGCTTGAGGGAGTGGCACCTTCAAGTGTGAATGCGCTCCTATTTTATCTTGGGAGTAGCATTCCTCTGCACTTTTGCCCTTCCTATCCAATAGAGCGCCTTGATTAGGTGGTACATATGGGTGTGCTGGCTCCTCTGGGTCTAACTATGAGATGGCAAAGAACGAGCCCAGCTGGCAAGACTGCCGTCCAGGCAGTGTCTCATCAGAACAACGTCAAGAGGGTGACCGTTTTAACCCGTAACGAGTCACTCTCGTGTATTGACATCATGATGTGGCTTGGCCAATATGAGGAGGTAGTGGAGGTTCCCAAGAAGAACGGGGATAAATATGGCATCTGGTCTGGGGCCTGGACGTTTATGGTAAAACTTAAAACTTTCAGGAAATACGGTTACCCACATACCATCTGTAACCTTCCTTTAGAAGGGATCGCATCCAGATTTTCTACCAGGGCCAGCCGAAGCTCTGTGACAGATGCGGCAGACCCACACACTTCAGTGCTAACTGCACTCTGTGTGGGGAGATAGGTCACTTCGCTGCATCATGTGTGGAGATTAGGTGTCACCTGTGTGGTGACTTAGGTCTCATTCCTTTGCCAATGCGGTCAATACCCGGCGGGAGAAAGCCATGAGGCCCGCGAGTCTCGAGAACCTCAGGCAACTGGGTAAATTGGGACAACCTCTGATCTTGCCCCTGAGGCTGTTGCTACTGCTAAGGCCCAAAGGGACAGTGAACTGGATGAGGCAATTAGGAGGATCCAGGAAGAGGAAGGTGCCATCTCCTCAATATCCCCCAATGACGAAAGTATGGATGGGGAAAGGGGGGGATGGCAAGAGAAAAAGCAGGGTAAAAAACATATAGGGAAAAAGGGAGATTTAAGGTCTTCTCCCGACCCACCAGATGCCAAAGGAAGGTACAACCGACCCCCCTCTCATTAGTCCCTCAAATCGAATACAAATAATAAATTCCAAATTGTCAATCATACTGTGAGCGCTGCAGGTTACGGGTGTGGTGGGTGCTGTTCACACTTAGTTCAACTTCACAAAATAGAAACCGCGCTGCTCTTAGATGGGTACTCCTTCGACCATTCCAACAGATGCAGACTTTTTGCAATGCACCAAATACTGTTTCAGTACTCCACACTCCAGTTTTGATCATCTCTCCTATAGTGCTCATTTCCCTTATAGCTGTTAAAACGATAGACCATAGTGAAGCAAGAGGACGTTCTTTATCAGCTTTTTTATTATACTCACAAGCGTTCACAAGAATCACAGGCGTAACAAATAGTAAAAACCAGTTTCCCGTCTGTCACCCCGACCGGGGTTTCACCTTTCTTCGTCAGGGGTGCACTATAGCAATATAGGAGAGACAAACAAAACTGGAGTGTGGAGTACTGAAACAGTATTGGTGCATTGCAATAAGTCTGCGTCTGTTGGAATGGTCGAAGGAGTACCTATCTAAGAGCAGCGCGGTTTCTACTTTGTGAAGTCTCTTAAAACGGTTCCAAGCCATCGTGACACCTCCTCTCTTTGGGGAGGGAGCTGGAGGTGAGGTTCCGGGAGTAGCAGTAACACCGGGACCTGCGGGGGACACCGGGCCCCCTTCTTCTGGGGAAAATATGTCTTCAAGGGTGGGGGCTGGCCTGGAGTCAGAGGACAAGGACGGAGGTGAGATGGACCACATCTATCTCCTTGAAAAGGGGTAAACCATCATCTGATGGAAAGGATGGTATGGGCAGTGGGAAAAATAAAGCTGTCTAATTCAATCAACCATGAGGGCTGCACCCACTCCGTTGTCGCTGGCGTCCATTAATGTCGCCAGCATTAAGTAAGATACGGCTAGATTTGCGGCCTTTGATTTTTTTAGCCGGGTTCAGACCAGGCTGCCAGATTTGGCGGCCGTATTTAATGCTAAAAGGAAGTGGAGGCATGGAGCCTCCTACTAGTCTTTTAAGGCCGAGCCGTATTGCGGGGTGGCGGTCCTTTTTACTGCATCGATAGAATGCCGACAGGTTATTGAATTAGAAATGAGGAGTTGCCTGATCTTGGATGTCCTCATGAAGGGACAAGAACTTAGTCTAATTAACATCTATGGTCCCCAGTCCAAGTGGAATCGGAAGTGTCTCTTTATGAGGATCAAGCCCTATCTTTTTACAAGTCGGCAGGTGGAGGGGACTTCAATACTGTTACGAGGCCCCAAGACAGGGGAGGTTCCAGAGACAAGCTTTATGATAGCGTCGCGCTCAATAGTATAGCTAGTGAGGCTCGCCTGGTGGATGTCCACACGGGGTTCACCTATCATAGGGGAGTTGTAGGTCTAGAATAGATAGGTTTTAATTAAAGGAAGAAGCTGTCTCTTCAGCAGTGTCTGCTGTGGCGGTGGAGTTCTCCGACCACCGTTTAATTTTGTTTTCTCTGAATGCTACAGAGACCCCTCTCCCAGGTGGAAAGAGGCTACTGGAGGCTCAATTTGTCTCTTATGGAAGAAGCGGAGATAAGACAGTCCTTTGAGGATTTCGTTCAGAGCCAGGTACCATTGCTGGATCTCTGCAGCAGTAAGTCTGAGTGGTGGGAAATGTTCAAGGAAACAGTGGGGAGATTCTTCTGCCAGCTCTCAAGCCTCATGAGTAGGTACTGCCTGTATCAGGGCCTGAGGAGGAAACTCGAATGTCTTGTCTTGACTGGAGGTAGCCGGGAGGAGATCTCCAGAGTGAAGTCTTTACTTTTGAGTTTTCAGTATGATAAACTTGCATCTTTGGTTTTTGAGAGGGATTACGGGAAATACCGCTCACCCGCCCCTTACAGAAACTGCAGGATGTCAGTGAGTAGTAAGATTGTGTCAGGTCTTATTGCTCAATATTACACTTGTGTATACCCTGCACACGTAGAGGCACTTAAACGTATTTTACATTTAGTCTGAGACTACTGGTTACCTACTCTTGACGTGTGCTTTTTTTGTTTTGTGATTTTTTTTGTAAAAATTAACTTTTATCATTCCTACATTTAATAAATGGTGAAAACTTATAACTAACCTACTTAAATTAATTTAAAACTCTCTGCAGTGGACCCTTGGTGTGCTTGGTTAGGTGTATTTTCTCTAATAACAGCCGTTTGGCAGTAGCAACTGTTGCTTAGATGGCTAGCTATTTATTTTGCTGTCTACTTGAGTAGATACTTAGTGTCTGCTAGCATTGTAGCAGTTGCTTGCTATATTGCCTGCAGGCAATACAGTGTTAATACATTTTAACACTGTATTGTGATATTCTAACTTTTGTTGGTAGTGGTGCATTTGCTGCGCTGGCTGCCTGCTACCTGTCTGCTTTCATTTCTTCGTTCGATTTTTAATCTGATAGCGGCGCAGTCACTTGCTATGCTACCTTTTTATGGCGGCGCAGTCACTTGCTTTGCTACCTACTCGCTACTCGGTAGCTTGCACACTCTATCTCGGTCTGCTGTAGCCTAAAATCTTAAACGCTGCCCCCCGACATGTTTCGCCATATACATGGCGTCCTCAGGGGATCGGGCAGTCTATGCAGAGAACGACGTTGCCGGGTGTATTTAAAACCTCCCATTAGTGTGACGCGATAATCTTTTAGCGAATAGCTTTACTCCTTATTGAGTTTGTCCCTATTGTTTATTTCTTGATAGGCTATTCATTTCGCTTAGGCCTGACGTCAGTATTCACGCGATCTTGCTCTGATCTCGCGCATGTCTTCATACTTAGAACTTTTAACTGGTTCCGATCTGTGGACTGATCTGCAGACACCGAGAGCGGTATAATCTTATTTCTTTATTGATTTGAATAATTGATATAGTGCTCTTGTTTTTTATTAGCAGGTCGACACTTTCCTGCTGGCTGATCCTTTCATAATTTTTGGTTGTTTTAGAATCTATGGGATTAGAGCGACAGGGCACTGCGCATGTCTTTATACTTAGACGTTTTTTACCTTTTTCTTTTTCCTCTTTTCCCTCTTTTTGCGCATGTCTCTGAACTTAGATGATTTTTGCTTCCTCTTTTTTCTTTATGGGTTGGCATGTATTATGCCTTTCACACTCTAGTACTTGACTAATTTACCTTGATTTTATTTGAATATTCTATTTTCCTATTCTTAACTGTATTATTATTACTACATGTTGTTATTATTTTCACTAGTTTTATATATATGTTTGATTGTGTTTTAATTATTATTTCTCTTGTTTATCTTACAGATTAATCAACATTTCCGATTACATTAGGAGGTAATATACTTGATATGATTTCTTTTTGATTAAATATTGGTTTTGATTATTATTTCTCTCGTTTATCTTACAGGTCAGTCCACACCTACGGAACCATTAGGAGGTAAATACTTGGTATAGTTTGTTCTTATTTAGATTTTGACGGTCTTATTTTGTTTTATTTTTCGCCACTTCTCTGTTATTTTATTCAAGGAGGTCAGATGTCATTTATTTTGTGGTTAGCCATGTGGTTTTTCCTATTTGTTGCGAGTTGTTCCGAAAATGGCTATGTACAAGCTGTTCTTTAAGATTTGTTCCCCTTCTGTATGTAATTGAGGGGTATTTTGTGATAACACTTTTAATATCTTCGTCCAGTCTTAAGATATTCCAGTATTTTTTTAGAATATTGCTGACTTCTTGATGTTTGATGTCAAATGTACCAATACAGCGCACTATTTTGTCACTGCTTGCTTTTTCCCGATCCGATAGAAGATCATTTCTGTCCTTTTCTTTCGCCTTCCGATACGCTTTATGTAGAACTTTTTTTGGGTAACCTCGTTCTAGAAATTTCTGATACAGGATTTTGCTTTCACGTTCGAAGCCATCCTCTGTTGAGCAATTCCTTCTCGCTCTATAGTACTGGCCTACTGGAATTCCTCTTTTCAGAGGTGTTGGGTGGTAACTTGACCAGTGGAGGAGACTATTGCTTGACGTGGGCTTTCTGTAGATTTCTGTTATTATAGTTCCATTCTCTGAAAGGCTGAGGGCTACGTCCAGAAAGTTGAGTCTGTTTTTTATCTATTTCACCTGTGAATTTTAAACCAATTGTGTTTATGTTGAGAATTTTAATAAATTCATAGAATTCTTCTTGTGCACCTTCCCATAGTATTATGACGTCGTCAATATAACGACCCCAGTATGTGATGTATTTAGTGTAATGGCTGTGTGCTTCAGTGAACACAATTCTGTCCTCCCACCACCCTAAAAAAAGATTTGCGAAATTCGGTGCGCATTTCGTGCCCATTGCGGTGCCGGTGATCTGTAAATAATAATCCCCATCAAAAACAAAATAATTGTGAGTGAGTAAAAAACTTAAGTGACAAAACAAACTCATTATGATCTTTATACTGGGTGCCTCTTGTATCTAGATAGTATTTGACAGCATCTATGCCTTTGGAATGCTGTATGCTGGTATATAGCGCCTCTACGTCTAAGCTTGCTAGTGAGGTTCCCTTTTCTACATGTATATTCTGCAATTTGGTCAATACGTCTTTAGTGTCTCTTAAATATGATGTCAGACCAGGGACAAATGGGGATATCACCTCATCGACATAGCCACTTATCCCCTCACACAAACTCTCATTTCCGGATACTATAGGTCTTCCTGGGACTGGGTGTCGTTTTTTGTGTATCTTGGGGATAGCATAAAACGTTGCAAGCACTGGATTCGGTTTGTACATGACTTTGAACTCTTCTTTATTGATCAGGTTATTTTCTTTTGCTTGTTGTAGCATGCTCTTCGCTAAAAGATTATCGTGTCACACTAATGGGAGGTTTTAAATACACCCGGCAACGTCATTCTCTGCATAGACTGCCCGATCCCCTGAGGACGCCATGTATATGGCGAAACATGTCGGGGGGCAGCGTTTAAGATTTTAGGCTACAGCGGACCGAGATAGAGTGTGCAAGCTACCGAGTAGCGAGTAGGTAGCAAAGCAAGTGACTGCGCCGCCATAAAAAGGTAGCATAGCAAGTGACTGCGCCGCTATCAGATTAAAAATCGAACGAAGAAATGAAAGCAGACAGGTAGCAGGCAGCCAGCGCAGCAAATGCACCACTACCAACAAAAGTTAGAATATCACAATACAGTGTTAAAATGTATTAACACTGTATAGCCTGCAGGCAATATAGCAAGCAACTGCTACAATACTAGCAGACACTAAGTATCTACTCAAGTAGACAGCAAAATAAATAGCTAGCCATCTAAGCAACAGTTGCTACTGCCAAACGGCTGTTATTAGAGAAAATACACCTAACCAAGCACACCAAGGGTCCACTGCAGAGAGTTTTAAATTAATTTAAGTAGGTTAGTTATAAGTTTTCACCATTTATTAAATGTCGGAATAATAAAAGTTAATTTTTACAAAAAAATATCACAAAACAAAAAATGCACACGTCAAGAGTAGGCCACCAGAGGTCTTATTGCTAGTACGGAGTCCCTGAGAAGGTCCAGATCAGGGATCTTGGAGGTCGTCAGATCCTTTTACTCAAATCTCATGGTGAAGAGGGATCTTAATCGTGATAGGATGTCGGCTTTCCTGGCTGAAACTGTTCCTGAACCAGGAATGGACCCCACTCTTGACGTTTATGATCCAGAAAGAGGAAGTCAGTCTGGTGATTGAGGGGCTTGCTCCCAAAAAATCGCCAGGTCCAGAAGGCTTAACATCTGAGTTTTTTTAAGGCCTTTAGGGACACCTTGGTTCCCCTCTTGACTGAGGTATTCAATGAGTGTCTCTCCTCGGGTACTCTACTAAAGTCAATGAGGTGGTCGGCCCTGATCATTCTGTTAAAGGGTAAAGATCCATTCCACATTGAGAATTGGCATCCCATAGCGCTCCTCAGTGTGGACAGAAAGATTCTGGCGAAGGTGCTATTTAATCGGTTGGTGAAGTTTGCACCCCAGCTCCTTTCTGGGGCCCAGCATTGCTCTGTTCCAGACCGCAGTACTTTTAGTGCTGTGCTCAGTGTCCGGGAGGCCTTGGAGTAGGGCAGGGCAGGTCACTGGAAGGGGTACATGCTGTCCTTGGATCAGGCAAAAGCGTTTGATCGCGTTGGCCATGAGTACCTCGTGTCTGTTCTTCTGAGATATGGCCTGCTGGGGGAAGGGGGGGGTTAATTGGCCACAACCTTTCTGGACTCAGTTCTAGAGTCTGTTCTTCCAGATGTTATGGGGAAATAGACTGAACCTTGTCAAGAGGGAGGTTACTTACCATACGAGGAGACTAGGAGGGTTGGGTACGGTCAACCCTGTGGTGTTCCTGGTGAATATCTTAAGATTAGTCTCGCAAGCCTCTGGAAAGAGAGGGCTCCTCCATGGGTAGTCTCCTGTCGGGGATGGTTTCGGCCTTTCTTCCAGGAATGGGAGACAGGGTGGCAAGTGAAGGATCTCCGCACACCACATGGGCATCTCCCGGCTTATGCTGCCCTGGTTTTGAAGGTATTACATCAGTGGGGTCTGGGGATGTGGGAAATCAGGACTCAGTCAAGGAAACTCCTTGACCAGAGGGTTCCGTTGACCCATTTCCAGAAAACTCTGGCCCTCAGGGACTGCCCAAGTCAGGATCTGGGAGTCGGCTTACGGCTTTTGAATTCCATCAGGATCCTTTTGAAGTTTTTTTACTTGATTTGGCGCTGCTTCCATGGAAAACTGTGTGTGAGGGACAATTTGAAGTGTAGGAGCTTTCAGGACGGGGGATGTCGCCGGGAGAAGTGCGTTGGTGTGCTGGAGAGCATGGACCACTTCCTGCTTCATTGTCCCTTTAACACAGAGGTTTACACCAGGGTGGGGACCTCCATTGACTGGCCTAGGCTAGTCACTCTTTCCTATGCGGAGTGGGTCTATGGAGCATTTAGACACTTAGCTGGTAGGGACCACTGCACTTTATTCCTAGTCAGCTCAGTGGTCAGGTACTACATTTGGTATGCACAATGTTTAGTCTCGATGCAGAGCAAAATCCTGCCAGTGGATGAGGTGGTTAGGAACATTCTTGGAGACCTGGTGATGGTGCGCTCTCTGGAGTATGAGAGGTTGTGGTCGGGTAGAGCCTCTCTCCTCTGGAGGGGTTTTGTCTTTTGGGGTACCCTAGCCTGTTATCTTCCTTTCCGGTGGTGGGCTTATGCTGACACTAGATTTTAGTTTTGGTGGCTGTATGAGGACATAGGGCTTGCAGGTGCCGAACTTGGGCTTTAGTGGTTGTGAGTGGCTGAAAAGCCTCACTATGGGTGCCATGTATTTTAGTTTATATGTCTATATGTATATTTGTATATATTGGTATGTAGTTTGTGTATATATAAATATATTGTATATTTGTATAGTGATGTATATATTTTATAATTTGAGTTGTTGGGTATAGTGTTAGGTTGGGTGGTGGGTAAATGGGGGAGGTTTCTATGGGACATTGGGGACTTTTGGGGTATATGAGAAAATCATTGGCTGGTTCATGGATGTCTGTTATGATATACTGGGGGCATGAGATGCGGGACCAGCTCAGGGCCCAAAAAATAATAATTTTTATATGTGTATTGTATTGGGGTGTTGGTGTGTGGGATTTTTTACTGTATGTAGGTAGGGTGCATCCGAATCAGGAAGGTTAGTACATTGATATTGAAATTGTAAATATTGTAAATACTGTATATAGTTGGTGTTCTATGGGAGAATGAGTGTTGGGCTGGACCGATGTTGTTTGGGTTTTGTGTTTATGTTTTAGTGTAATTTCTGTATTTATTTCTTTATTTATGTTTTTAAAATTTTAATAAAAGAAATACAGGATGTAACTCAAGATCAGTACAGGATAAGTAATGTATGTACACAGTGTAAACTGTAAAATGGAGATGAAAAGGTCTCCATTCTTCCCTATTTTCAATGTCTTAACTTGCTGTCTGTGAATGGAAATATTATTGTTGGTCTACATTTAGAAGCTGAATACCCAGTCTTTGTCACATTGCTGAGAATTTGTAACAGAAAATCAGTGCAGTAAAAGAGCTGTGATAATGATCGTTTGCTACAATGTATCAACCAGATAAATAGTGCACACTGCAAATTCATACTCTCATCTACGATACAGTTGAATGCCTGAGCTGATATTATCTTTGTAACTTTTGTCAAAGTTTTTGATCCTATAAATTTATACATAGTATAGGGGAGGGCATGAGTCCTCTTAGGTGAAGTGTCATCATGGCTAAGTGTCTTACTATTAAACATGGCAGTTAGACAGGGCAGTTAATGGGTATGCAAAGACTTCTCTAACTATGTTCATTGTATCTCTGCCCATTTTAAGATGTGCTCTTTTCCTCTACATTTACCGCCCTATTACCTCTTCACTGCATTATCTACAAATCAGCCCCTCTTTCCTTACTTCACTCATATACAGCTCACATGTTTTGTTAACCTTCCTGAATCATCTTACCCCATTATGTCCCAGGGTACAATGCAAAAAACATTCTAACAAATCATTGAATCACAAGCGGTTTCTAACAATATTCTTTTTTGCTTTTAACTTCGGGGGATATCTGTCCTAACCTTGGTCCACCTGCATCTGCTAATTTTAACTCCTTCCCCGTCTTACGTACAAACCCTGTGAACTTCATTAACATTTCTTTTGCTTCCTCTCTTACTACTTTTTACTGTGCACACTGGAATCCATGGTCAGTGTGCAACAAACTCCCCTACATTCATGGCTTCTTTCTTACAAATTCTCTTAACCTGCTGGCCCTCAACGAAACTTGGATTCAGAAGTCTGACACTGCTTCCCCTGCTGTTCTATCTTAGGGTGGCTTACATATTCCCAGACCTGAGAACAGACATGGTGGTGGAATCTGCATACTTCTTCCCCCACAATGCACTTTTCAGGTCATTCCCCCAGTATTCTTTACCACCACGCAAACCACACAATTGTGTGGTGCCCCCCACACAATATTTGCATATTTGCAAACTGTCCTGAATTTGCTGGGACTGTCTTGAATTTTCTGACACAATTCCAGCAAATCAATGTCCTGGCCAAATTCTGTTTAAACATGGCCCCTATGACGTCAAACTCTGTCTCCTCAATGTAATTTGTAATCATATATTATCCAACTAGCATCTGATTGAGGCACTGATGTGAAGGTAAGATGTTGACCATGGCTTGCAGGCTAACTACTCATACTCCAGACCTTATATGAGGGAGAGGCAGGTGCCTTTCTGTGGGAAGAATCCTGTGGAAGAACTGTATGTCCTTGTGGTAGAATATAAAGAGTAGGGGCAGGTGTAGCAGCATCACTGTTCAGTCACTTTCTGAAGGAGGCTTCATTAAAGTCTTCACAAGTATGAATCAGTACTAGCTGTGAAGGCTCCAAGCCTCTTTCAGAAAATAGAATATTGTAAAAAGTCTCAATTAAATCTCCTACTTGGAGCGCTGCAGGTCCAAAATATATGGATCACACTGTTCTCTTTGAGTCCACAAACAGCTCAAGAAGTCTGGATTCCCAACCGCCTTGTCCTCCTTCCCCAGTTGACTTTGGGCAACCGGTGCTTTAAGCATTTGATGTGTCTGACTTTAACCTATTCTTGTGAGTATAGTAAAACCTCTTTTTATATAAAATATCGATGGTGCTTCACTATCTGTTCGCAATACTATGATTTCTATAGGAAGTGTGTATTGTAAAGTTATTTTTTAAGTACTGATTGGTTCTGTTCCTTTTTATTATTACCATTCTGTGTAATGATGTGCCTTGTAATCTATTACCCATCCTGTACTGTTAAGACCACATTCCTGAGTGATCTCAAAGACATGCGTGCTGCACACTGAAGGAGGGCTAACAGGTTTAAACTTTGTGACACACATTCACTCAGGGCACTCCATTGAAGACTCCATTCTAGGTAGGATGTAAGTATTGATTTGCCCTATCTATTTTACACCGTGGGGTGTCATCCATGTGCTACGACATGGCGACCGTAGTGCCACCCCATATTGCATGTTGCATATTTAGGCTACTGATGTTTATTTACTTTTTATTATTCAGTATGTGATTTGTTTGCGTTATCGTATATTTATTCACTTAGCCTGCGTAAGCTTATTTATTCTCAAATCTTTTAAATTCACAAGCTGAATGTCGAAGCGGTACCGCATGTGATGTGATTAAACAGTGTTTGGCTGCACAAAAGGGGGAAGGAGGACAAGGCGGTTTAAATCCAGAATTCTCCAGCTGTTTGTGGACTCAAAGAGAGCATCACAGTCCGTATATTTTACAGTACTCCTTTAGAAAGTGACTAAGCAGTGCACAGTACTGCTGCCAGGGCTCCTCCAGCCTGTTTACTTTGCCAGGTTAACCCCCCACGTCTTCATTTGATGATGAAAGCAGAATCAAGCAGATTCATTCATGTGGGAGCAATATATGTCAGCAGTAGCCTCTGACTGAGTCAGAATAGTGAGAGCAACACACCAGCAGACAGTTCCCCATGTGGTGCACTCTCACCGATACTCTTTCCTCCTGTCCTTAGATCTGCCAGAGGTCTGCCCCCTCTCTGACCACCAGCTCTGTGGAGAGCAAATCCTCCCTGCTGCATTAGTACAGAAGACTGTTGGGACAGATATGAGGTGGAGGCAGGCTCCTTCCCTGCTCTCCTCCATTTACTATATTATCTGTATCAGAGAGTTATCCCTGTTTTTTCTGTGGTGCTACATAGGACTGCAGGTGAAATCTACTATAGTGTTGAGCGAATCGAAGTCAAAAGAATTGACTTTGATCTGAATTTCTGGAAATATTCAATTTGCCGTAAAGCAGAATTTTCTCATGCTTCATGGTAACGAATCAATTTTCCCTGAAATGGCGGTAAAAAAAATGAAAAAATTCATACTCAATTCATCTATCTGCGTGCGAAGAGGCCATCTTGATTGAAGATATTGCGCAAAATCTCACCTGCGGTGATGTATGACATTACCACGCCAGCCAGCGTGATGACATCATCACGTCACCGCGCGGAATCAAGATGGCCACGACGGCCTCTACGTGATCAAATGGATAAGGTGAGTATTTTTTTTTTTTACCCTGATTAACCACTGAAATACTTAAATGTTAGCCTCAGATGCCACGATCAGCGATGAACATGGCATCGGAGGGGTTCAATGATGGGAGGTCATTGCGCCCGCTACATGCAAAAAAAAATGCGCTTTGTAACTAAGCGAATTTGTTTGTGAAATTCGGCCAAATTACATTTTCCATAACCTCGCTCATCTCTGATCTACTACATTATCTGTATTCAGAGAGTTATCACTGAGTTATTAGTGGTGTTACATAGGACTGCAGGTGACATCTAATCCATTGTCTGTACTCAGAGAGTTATCACTGTGTTATCAGTGGTGATCTGTACCCTGAGCCTATTTTTTATGTAGATACTGAATCTAAATGCTTCCTGATTAAAATGTCCCCAAAATGTCAAATCCGCCTCAGCCAGTACCATCACTCTCATTCCCATCTTTTAAAGTCCACATTCTCAGAGTCTTCCATCCAATCTCCCTGACAGTGGTGATTGTTTACTGACCTCTGTGCTGAAGATCTGATGACCAACTTCAACGGAAAATCGAAAACATCCAGCATGAAGTTAGTTCCCAGCCTCCAAATGTCATTGATCCCCTTCCCTACCACACCTTTTTGGTTCACTTTCCACATTCGAACCCAGTCACAGAAGTCTCCAGTCTCCTCTCTTCTTATCGCCCTACCACATGAACAACTATTCCCCCATATCTCCTTCAGTCTCTCTCCTCAGCTGTCACTACTCTTCTAACTAAAGTTTTCAACCTCTCTCTCTTCTGGTATCTCCTCTCCTTAAAAAAAAAACTCTTGACCTGTCCTGTGCAACTAACTACATACCTGTCTCTAATCTCCCCTTTATCTCTAAACTACTGGAGCACTTGGTCTATTCTCACTTTATCCACTGTCTGTCAACACTCTCCTTGATCCATTACAATCTGGTTTCCGCCCTGATGAACGAACTCCTGACAAGTACAATGGTAACTACTCTCTGCTCATTCTTCTGGATCCCTCTGCTGCATTTAAAACTGTAGACCACCCTCTATTACTCAACATGCTCCTATATATTGGTTTTAAGGACACTGCCCTCACTTGGTTTTGTTCCTATGTCTCTGGGTGCTCCTTCAGTGTATTATTCACCAGTTTTACTACTTCCCTTCCTTTCACTGTTGGGGTTCCTCTGGGTTCAGCCCTAGGTCCTCTCCTCTTTTCTCTCTACACAGCCCCTATTGGACAGACTATCAGTAGATTGGTTGTCGATACCATCTCCATGCTGGTGACACCCAACTACAGTATACACTTCATCTTGTGATCTCATACCTGCCATACTTCAGAACACCAGTGACTGTCTGTCTGCTGTCTCTAACATCATGTTCTTTCTCTATCGAAAACTGTATCTTTCAAAAACTGAACTACTTGTCTTTCCCCATCTACTAACCTACCTAATCCTGATACCATAACATTTAGGCAGCATGCTTGCTGTCTCAGTCTAATGTTTGACACTGCAATGGCTGCCCATACAGGACATCCATATTATTGAATAAACCTGACTCACTCGAATTGACATAGAGTGCTGCAATCTTCTTCTTCTTATTATTGACTATTGTGGGCTCTCAGGCTAGGACCTAATACCACAGGCACCGCCACCTATTGGATTTAGAGACTGTTCCCAAAATATTGTAAGTGATGCTACTTCTGGATGCCTATACAGTACAGGATCAAACAGCTTGTTCTCACCTACAAAGCTCTCCACAGTGCTGCATCCCCCTACATATCTTCCCTCATCTCTGTCTACCACCCTACTTATGCCCCATGCTTTGCACATCATTTATGACTAACATCCACCATAATCCGAACTTCTCACTCGCATCTTCAAGACTTCTCCCGAGCTCCACTAGTTCTCTGGAACGCGGTACCCCTAAGCAATTTGGTTAAATCCAACATACAGTACACAGTTTTAGGCACTCCCTAAAAACACATCTTTTTAGGGTGGCCTATCACAACCTCCCTAATCTAACTCTTCTCCATTCAACCCCCCCTTCCTTCATCATTATTCTTCTGAACCTGATCCATCATCAAACACATCCACCATACCCCATTCACTTAGAAACACCACAGATATTGGTTGGTGATGGCTCAACTTTATATCTACTCCCTTTTTTTGTTAAGATATCTGGACCATTGTACAAAACAAGCACTTGTTACCTTCTGTGTCACCCTATCTCCTAATAGATTGTAAGCTCTTGTAAGCAGGGCTCTCACTCCTTTCATTTTAATTGTTGACTTGTTTGTTGCTTTGTAATGTATGATTTTGCTTGTACCTGAACCCTCTGATTGTAAGGTGCTGCAGAATATGTTGGCGCTATATAAATAAAGATTATTATTATTATTATTATTATTGTTAAGATTATACTTAGCCCTCAAAGGTTATAACATTGTTGGAGAGTTTCACACTTTGCCTTTAAAGAGTCACATAGTATGAAACCATGCCCACACAGGGTCATGTACATTGGCCATTATAATTCTCAACTGTACAATACGCCATCAGTGACACCCTGCCACCTCCTGTCCTCCTGACTACCTCTCAGGTTTCCTCTCCTGCTGCAGATGAGCTCTAATCCCACCATTCTGATCTGTCTACATACTTTATATAATACATTCCTATCTGTCAGAAGTATGACTGTTTCTATGTATACATCATACAGACTTTCTCAAGGAGCATTTATGGTGTATCATGGAACTTACCTTGTTAACATCAGGGACCTCAAGAAATCTTCTTGCTCCGGGGTAGTAAGATATTCCAATATTGTTCACTGTAACAAGAGAAAACACTGGTCAAGCTCTGTCCAGTGTGGACAGCTTTGCAGTCAGTTTCCATCAACTATTTCAGAAATTTCTAATGGTAAGAAAAGTGCAGTCGGGAGAAATTCTGTTGCCGACAAAAATTCCAGAATCACAAACGAACCAGTTATTTTCAATGGGTTCCGATTAGGGTCAGGTAGGTAGACATGTTATGATAACTAGATACGATAGATGGATGTAGAGTGCTCAGATAACAAAATGTGTATAGGGCAGGCTTATTGTCTTTGGATCGAACAAAGATCAGGTATAGTGGATTTTCATCAGTTCTGGTCCTTTTGTTCCAGTAGTCAATCCACCCAGGAGTGGACATCAACTACAACAATGACCCCTGGGGCCTAGAATTCACAAAACAACTCAGTACACCCAAAAACTTGCAGTCTCTCCAAACACATTTATACTTGTCATGTATAGCAAGAAAATTTCTAGACAATTCCTGGGTGCTGTGGGATAATGTTATGTGACGGAAGCTGTAGGAGTGGAACACTTTGGACTTAAGTTTGGTATTAGAACATTGGTACTGTAGGAACTAGAAATGAGCGAAGTTTAGAAAAATTACTTTGTCACGAAGCGCATTTCTTGTGAGTAGCGTGCTGCCCCCGGTTATTGAACCCCTGAGATGCCACGATCATCGCTGAAATCTCCAGCCTCATATGTCACCGCGCACAAGATTTTGCGCAGGATCTTCAAGCAAGATGGCCACAGCGGCCTCTTCTCGCTCAAATAGATGAGGTAAGTATGATTATTTTTTTTTTACCGCCATTTCAGGGAAAATTGATTTGTTACCATGAAGCACAAGGAAATTCGGCCTGAAATTCGTATCGAAGTCCACTTTGTTAACTGCGATTCTCTCAACACTAGTAGGAACATTGGATTTTGTCCCCTTTTATTTCTAAGGTTGTACCTAAAATTCCGATATCCAAGTCCTTCAAAGCCTTCTCCACTTTTGGATAAATCTCAGTCCCTTCTGTGAAGTCTACCTCGATGATCTTGGTTTTTTGTTGACTCTCTTTTTCTATGGATATAAGATACGTATGAAGATTAGGTCTTGATTGTCAATGTTCTATGTCATGATTAAAAATGTATCTTGTATCTACTGGAGATGTTGACTTGGAATCGTGGATAAGACCTTCGTAACCCTCACCTATCTCATCTGCAACATTTTGTAGCTTCTCCACACTGCGACTGATGAGGACGACATCGAAGCCTCTCCTGGCCAACTACAGGGAAGACTTAGAAGTATGAGAAAGATATGAGATAGATATAAGAAATAGACTGATAGACTACAGGCTACTGACCTCCTTTGCATAGGCCTTCCCGATTCCATTTGACGCTCCAGTTACCACTGCGGGAGAAGTGAGAAGACCATAGTTATATGGAACATACCTAGTTTTTCAGTTACTGTATTTTAGAATCTCTGCATAAAATAAGTGAATAGAATTTTTTTTGTCTTTATTACCCACTTGAATTTGGACACCCCAAAATACTGCCATAGTTGGAAGGTTTTACCATCCAGATTATGGTTGTCACATGACTAATGTTTTATGGGTAAACAGGGTGTCACTTGTCCACAGTTGACCTTTGGCTCTTACAACTATAAAAGTGCAGAAACTTGTTCTAAAAACATCTAGAGAAACAACACACAGTGCAGATATTATATTGCCACTGACTTTGTGATACTTGTGAATTAAGTTAAAAAATCTGCACCTGTTCCACCAAGACATGCGAGACAGGATAACAGAGGATGACATGTTTTTAGGCTTGTGTGATATGAAATTATATTGATAAAGCTTGTCAGGGACAAACACTATTTTCAATTATGTGGAACTGCAATGGGGGTAGCATACACCCCATCATACACAAAACTGTTTTTGGAAAAGGGAGTTGGTTCAGACATTGTGTGATTAATTTAGATGCACTGTATGGATGACTTCCTGTTCATATGGTCAAGATTTGGATATCTTCATTCCACAATTAAATTTCAATTATGAAATATCTGACTTGGTCTACATAGCATTGACTATCTTGATAGTAAAATTAAAGCCCTGACTGATGTCAGGATTAAAACTACTATTTTTCACAAAAGAAATTCCATGAGTACATTATTCGGGGAATACAATATCTCCTTATGGAGAGGGTCTTAAATGTTGTGAGGAGTCTTACAGGCCAGGCAACGCTCCACTGGAATTATAGGATAGCTTCCTTACATCTGGTAGCATTAGAGGCAGAGCTTGTTAATAGCTCATTTGAATGCATTATTGCACATTCCCTCTTTCCATCTTCCACATACTATTTACTCTAACACTACATGGCAATTGTTAAGGGCCAGACACATTAGTGACGCCATGTATGAGGATAAAACATCCTTGTTGATGAAGTGATTAAAACCATATGATTATAAGGATCAAGTGGATTAAACTTATGACCAAACATATTTACATTTTCTGATAACTTCATTTGAAGTATGACAACGAAGCGAGGCGCAGATGTAGCGCAGTGGAAATTGACCGAAAGGGGGAAGTTTCTAGGCCAGGTTAGGGTTAAGGTGGTTGGGAAGGGGTGTAGTGTTTCAGGGGAGGGTTCGTGGGGGTGGCAGGACAGTTCGCGCGCCGTATATAGTCTGGGGTTAGGGGCGGGAACTGCACCAGTGTCCGTTGCGCCTTGGCGAGTTGAGTGCGGGATAGTGCAGTGCTATGGCGTCTCTTGAGGATTTGATGGCGGCGGTGCGGGCAGCGGCAGAACAGCATGGTTCTGCTTGGCTGGTTAGTAGTTTGCAGGCTGCGGTGGGGGCCCCTAGCGTACCTCCGGTTGCGGCGGGGGGGAGGTTGAGGGCCAGGAGATCGGTGCTGCCTGAACGTTTGAGCCCGGAAGCGACCCCTCGGGCTCGGCGGCGTTTGAGGAGCCCCCCTGGGGACCCTCCGCTGCGGTCGGCTGGGGTGGCAAGTGAGTCCGGTAGTGGCAGCGATGGGGGAGGCCGGCTGGATGCGGCTTCACTGTTTGGCAGTGGGGGCCTTGCGGTCGGCGGATCCTCCAGGGAGCAGCGGGCGGCGCCGCGGTCTGAGATGGTGACCGGCGGTAGCAGCGGAGAAGGGGGACATGTGGATGCGGCCTCACTTACCTCTGGTGGGGGCCAGGCGGCGGGCGGTGATTCCAGGACGCGGCGGGCGGCGTCACGGTCCAGATCTGCAGGACGGCGGCAGTCTTCTGATGTGCAGCTTCGCCGGGATGGTGCTGGATTGTCGCCACCTGCTGGTAGGTCCGCGGTATCAGGCAGCAGTAGGGGGAATGAGGAGAGCTACTATGTCGCCACCTGCTGGTCGGTCCTTAGCACCAGGCAGTGGTCTGAGGAGTGCTGCAATGTCGCCACCTGCTGGTCGGTCCTCTGTACCAGGCAGAAGTTTGATGAGTGATGCGCTGGCTGGGGGACTGGACTTTGCTTCGCCCACGGTGCAGCAAGTCAACAGTTTTTCTACGGGAGTTCAAGTTGCGGCTCGCGGTGGACAGGCCGTGGAGCTGGGGCGGGATGTCCCTGAGTTGGGAGTTCAGCGGCCACTTGATGGTGGGCCGGCGTGCAGGGAATTGGCGCCTACGCAGCCACGCCACGTGGATTCTGGCGGGGTTTCGTGGCTGATCAGTCTTTGGAGGAAGGAGAAGTCAGCCAGGAAGCGTGGGAGATCAGGTGTCAGATGGATGATGCGGACGGCGCGTGTCCTTCAACTTCCAGGTCATCGGCTGGGTCGACGCTGAGAGGAGCATCGGTGAGGTCGCGGCTGCTGGGAGGAAGCCCCAGGGACAGCCAGGTGAGAGGACGTCGGGTCAGGATCCTGTTGGGGGGGGGGTGTGACTACGTTGTCGGGGGAGGAGGGGTTGGCGCATGAATTGTTGACGGGTATGTGGTCGTTATTGTCGCGGTGGAAGACCGGGGCTGTGTCGTCTCCAGCCGCCGTTTGGGCTGCTGCGCATGCGGTTGGGGAGGGGGTGCGTTTAAGTGTGGCCGGAGTTGGCGACACCCCTGCCATAGGGGCGGGGTCTGCGGTGGTTGAAGTCGCCGGGAGTGGAGGCAGTAAAGGGGCTGCCGTGGATGAGGTTCGGTTGGCTGATGCTGCGAAAGGGGAGGTATACGTGTGCTTTGAGGGGCCGTTGGGGGCTCATTTGAAGAGTGAGGTCAGGGAAAAGATTTGGAAGGACGAGTATGTCGAGATATTCTCGTTATTTCCGTTGGACAAATTTAATTTGGATAGGGGAAAGCCGGAAGAGAGTAAAAAGGAGGAGGAAGAGAAGCGGAGGTACAGGTTGATTCCGCGTACGCTTTTCAATTGGCTTCAGGCCTTTGCTATTCTCGCCAGTGTGGTGGGGGAAAAGGCGCCTGAACACTGTTCGGCCCTTTTTTGCTATATGGACGCCATAGGGGAGGCGTATCGGACGTATGGTGGGGTGGCGTGGCTCAGGTACGATGAGCAGTTTCGCCAGAGGAAGGCGGTTAGGCCTAGTATTCGTTGGGACCATAAGGACATTGGTCTGTGGATGCGGTTGATGGCGGCGCCAAAAGGGGTTAGCCAGCCCTTTCGTGGGGCGGCCGGGGGTCCCTCGGCGTCCGATGCGGCTGGAGGGAACAAAAGGGGATGTTGCTGGCAGTTCAATGAGGGATACTGCAAGTATCTTTCGGAGTGCCGTTTCAAACATGAGTGTTCCGGTTGTGGGGGAGCCCATAGTTTTGCGCGGTGTTTCAAGAGGGGTGACCCCGGTGAGGGTGGACGTGATGGAGCCGTTTCTAGAGAATTACCCAAATAAGGGGGCGGCGGCGGTGTTATTGGCCGGTTTTCGGATTCCGTGTACAGATGTGGGTTCGGGGGTTGCGGCGCGTAATTTGGCTTCAGCGTTGCAGCGTCCGGAGGTGGTGTCTGACAAGATTGCGAAGGAGGTGGCTTCTGGTAGGGTAGTAGGCCCCTTTGTAGAGTGTCCATTACCGGATTTGTGGGTTTCGCCTTTGGGATTGGTTCCTAAGAAGGAACCTAACAAATTTCGGCTCATTCACAACTTGTCTTACCCGGCTGGGTGTTTCGTGAATGACGGCATTGATGAGGATTTGTGCTCCGTGTCGTATACGTCGTTTGACGAGGCGATTAGGTGGGTGCGGCGTTTTGGGCAAGGGACATTGTTAGCTAAGACGGATATTGAGGCGGCGTTTCGCCTGTTGCCGATTCATCCGGATAGTTTTCGTTTACTTGGTTTTAAGTGGGAGGGGCAGTTTTTTGTGGATTGTTGTTTACCCATGGGGTGTGCGATTTCGTGTTCGTTGTTTGAAATGTTTAGTTCGTTTTTGGATTGGTTAGTGCGGCGAGAGGCGGGATGGAGTTCAGTGTTGCATTACCTTGACGATTTTCTGTTTTTAGGCCCGGCTGGGTCAAGGGTGTGTTCGGTGTTGTTGCATACCATGGAGCGGGTGGCGGGCGAGTTTTGGGGTTCCGTTAGCGCGGGAGAAGACGGAGGGCCCGTCTACAACTGTGAAGTTTTTGGGGATCGTGATCGATAGCGTGGCTATGGAGTGTAGGCTGCCCGAGGATAAGGTGGTTGATTTGTGTAGTGAAGTGGGTTTTTTGCGTAAGGCAAGGAAAGTGCAGCTCAGACGGGTGCAGTTGGTTTTGGGTAAATTGAACTTTGCCTATAGGATTTTGCCCATGGGGCGAGTTTTTTGTAGGCGTTTGTCCAGGGCCACGGCGGGTGTGAAGGCTCCCTTTCATTTTGTGCGGTTGGGGAGTGAGGTGCGTGCGGATTTGGAAGTGTAGGAGCATTTTTTGAAGGAATTTAATGGTCATTCTGTTTGGATGGAGGCGCCCATTTCTAATGTAGATTTGGAATTGTTCACGGACGCGTCGGGAGCATGTGGCTATGGTGCCTTTTGTCAGGGGCAGTGGAGTGTGGGGATTTGGCCTGAGGAATGGAGGGTTGCCGGGTTGCTTGAGAACCTGGTGTTGTTGGAGTTGTTCCCTATAGTTTTGGCTACTGAGTTGTGGGGAGAGTTGTTGAGGAATAAGCGGGTGCGTTTTTGTTGTGACAATTTGGTGCAGGCGGTGAATAGTCAGTCGGCCAATTCCCCACCAGTGGTGCGGTTGCTTCGGCACCTGGTTCTGAACGGTCTGAGGTTGAATGCTTGTTTTGTGGCGGTGCATGTTCCAGGTGTTGATAATTGCATAGCTGATGCTCTTTCTCGTTTCCAGTGGGATCGTTTTCGCAGTCTGGTTCCGGGCGTGGAAGTGACGGGTCTGCCGTGTCCTCAGTGGCTCTGGAGCGTGGCCTTGGGGTCTTGTTAGACCTGATTCAGCGGTCCGTGAGTAGCAGTACGTAGTCGGCTTATTCTTCTGTGTGGTCTCAGTGGGAGCGTTTGATAGAGCAGGTGGGGGGGGCGCGAAGGGGTTGATGATTTTCATTCGTTGCTGGTGTATTTTGTGGGTGTGTCGTTTAGTGCAGGTTTGTCGTTCTCGGCTGCGGCAAAAAGGGTGGCGGCGGTGGCCTTTTGGTTGAGGTTGCGGGGTTTGGCGGATGTTTCAAGAAGTTTTTTGGTGCAGCAGGCTTTGAAGGGGTATCGTCGTAGTGGGGTTCGGAAGGATGTTCGACGTCCGGTTTCTTTTCAGGTGTTGCAGTCGTTGTGGGACCGGGCGGAGACGGTGTGCACGTCTTGGTATGAGGTGTGTTTGTTTCGGGCGGCGTTTTCATTGGCTTTCTTTGGGGCTTTTCGGGTCTCTGAGCTTGTGGCTAACAGTCGAGTGAGTGGTGGTGGTTTGCTGCGGGAGGATGTGAGTGTTGGGGGGGATAAATTGCGGTGTAGGTTGCATAGGTCCAAGACGGACCAGGTGGGTAGAGGGGTGTGCATTTGGTTGCGGCCTCTGCTGGGGTCAGTGTTGTGCCCGGTGCGGTGTTTGGAGGATTTTCTGGCGCTTCGGCCAGGAGGGCCGGCTTCGTTGCTGGTTCATATGGATGGTTCGGCTTTGTCTCGTTATCAATTTGTTGCGGTTTTCCTGAAATGTTTGACAGCGGCGCTTTATTCGGCAAGTGAGTTTGCGTCTCGTTCCTTTCGTATTGGGGCGGCAACCGAAGCCGCCAGATGGGGTTTGGGGAACGAGGCTATTAGGAGGATTGGCAGGTGGGAGTCCGCTTGCTTTCGTTCGTATATTCGTCCTCATATGTTGTAAGGTTGGTGGGTGGAGTGTGTGTGCTGTCTATTTAATTTGTTATTGTAGGTTTGGGTGCTAATTTCTTTTGTTTGTTTACAGGATCGCCTTCTTCTTGTTTGGCCTGGATTTTAGGCCATTCTTATGTGTATTGGGGAGCGTTGAGAGCAGACGTGAGGAGGAGCGGACGGCAGTTAGGTTTCCGGCCGGAGATACACTTCCCTGGATAGGTGTCCTGACATTGTGGTTCTGCATGTGGGCGGGAACGATTTGGGTGTCCGCCGCTCGAGGGATGTCATACGTGATGTTAAGTTGGATTTGCTGCGTTTGACTGAGGAGTTCCCGGATTTGCTGGTCGTATGGTCTGATGTGGTGGCAATGAGTTCATGGCGTTTTGCGAGGTCGGTGGATCGCATTAACAAGGCGCGTGCGAAGGTGAACAAGGAGGTGAGGCGCTTTGTGCGGCGGCAGGGCGGTTTTGTGGTACGTCACCGGGAATTGGAGGTTGCTTAACCTCAATTCCTCAGGGCTGATGAGGTTCATCTTAACGAGATTGGGGTGGACTTGTGGGCGCTGGGGCTCCAGGAGGGTTTGGAGACAGCGTTCAGGGTGTGGCGGGACGTCCATAGGTGAGGTGTCTCCTATGTGCGTCAATGGCAGGTTAACGGGGGGTCCTGGAAGGCAATTCTACGTTTTATTAGGTGCATGACACGTTGGAACGTGCATCTTATGTGGTTTGGTAAGCTGAAAGCTGGGGGGCTCCTGTTGGGCTAAAAGGCCTACAGGGGTAGAGGAAGATATTGATTCTGGAGGATTCGGTGCCCTTGGGTCGGAGAGTGCGGCCGAGGGTAAAAGATAAGATGTGTGGAGCGAAGATAGCAGCTTGCTTGGGTTGCCTTCTAGGATCCTTCCGCAAAGTGATTGTTGGTACATTGTAGTTTGATGTTTGCATATATATCTCATGTTTGCATTATAATGATGTTGGATAATATTGTTGTTTAATAAACGGCTGCTATGGCCTTTCCACCAAGAATTCGGGTTCTGTGTGTTTACTGGGGGAAGGGAGTTGGTGGTGGGAAGGGTCTGGGATGATCTTACCTCCTTAAGTCATTATCCTCACAATGGTGAAACATAAATGTTATCTTTCAAAAATATTGCCCCCTTTTCTAATGGACCCTGATTTGAAGACTTACATCTCTTTGCTGTACAAAGAAGCAAAACCATCAGAGATGTATTAGTTAAGAGCCATTATGTTCCTCCATGTTCTAAATTTCTGTTTGGATCAGTTGACCTGAAATGGCGATATCCTTGTGGCCATTGCTCGTGTGACAATGTTGTACATACTGAAACTTTCTCTATTGTCCCTGGAGCCACATTGGAGGCACTCTCTAACGAATACGGCAATAGACATTGGGTGAGGAAGGGTCTGCAAACATGCGCGCTGGCCCTTTAAGAGGCTGGAGGTGAGTGTCCTAAGGTGTCTGGAGCACTGGGCAGCAGCTTGCAGAGAATGCCAGAAGCCAAAATGTCAGGTTGCATGGTGAGTAGCATGGCATCCGTGCTCACAGGGTACAGCAGGAATGTGGAAGGCAAGGGCCGTGGGCCTAAAACTATGTCTGAGAGACTGTATATTAGAGTGGATTCTGTCCATTGCTAAATTTTTGGTAAAAAAAAAACAACTCTTGCACTTACTAGCGTTTTTAACCAATGAATGTAAAAAACCTGACCGGACGTACTTTGCCACTTCAGAGCTACCGTATATTCAAATGTACAATGTACTATCCCTACTGTTACTACTACTACTACCCTACACAGCCGTACATCTCTGGCCTTGTCCATCAGGTTTCATACTATATAGATACGGCCTGGCTACTACTATCCCTACTGTTACTACTACTACCCTACACAGCCGCACATCTCTGGCCTTGTCCGTCAGGTTTCATACTATATAGATACAGTCTGGCTACTACTATCCCTACTGTTACTACTACTACCCTACACAGATGCACATCTCTGGCCTTGTCTGTCAGGTTTCATACTATATAGATACGGCCTGGCTACTACTATCCCTACTGTTACTACTACTACCCTACACAGCCGCACATCTCTGGCCTTGTCCGTCAGGTTTCATACTATATAGATACAGTCTGGCTACTACTATCCCTACTGTTACTACTACTACCCTACACAGCCGCACATCTCTGGCCTTGTCAGTCAGGTTTCATACTATATAGATACGGCCTGGCTACTACTATCCCTACTGTTACTACTACTACCCTACACAGCCGCACATCTCTGGCCTTGTCTGTCAGGTTTCATACTATATAGATACGGCCTGGCTACTACTATCCCTACTGTTACTACTACTACCCTACACAGCCGCACATCTCTGGCCTTGTCTGTCAGGTTTCATACTATATAGATACGGCCTGGCTACTACTATCCCTACTGTTACTACTACTACCCTACACAGCCGCACATCTCTGGCCTTGTCCGTCAGGTTTCATACTATATAGATACAGTCTGGCTACTACTATCCCTACTGTTACTACTACTACCCTACACAGCCGCACATCTCTGGCCTTGTCAGTCAGGTTTCATACTATATAGATACGGCCTGGCTACTACTATCCCTACTGTTACTACTACTACCCTACACAGCCGCACATCTCTGGCCTTGTCTGTCAGGTTTCATACTATATAGATACGGCCTGGCTACTACTATCCCTACTGTTACTACTACTACCCTACACAGCCGCACATCTCTGGCCTTGTCAGTCAGGTTTTATACTATATAGATACGGCCTGGCTACTACTATCCCTACTGTTACTACTACTACCCTACACAGCCGCACATCTCTGGCACTTGTCTGTCAGGTTTCATACTATATAGATACGGCCTGGCTACTACTATCCCTACTGTTACTACTACTACTACCCTACACAGCCGCACATCTCTGGCCTTGTTAGTCAGGTTTCATACTATATAGATACGGCCTGGCTACTACTATCCCTACTGTTACTACTACTACCCTACACAGCCGCACATCTCTGGCCTTGTCAGTCAGGTTTCATACTATATAGATACGGCCTGTCTACTACTATCCCTACTGTTACTACTACTACCCTACACAGCCGCACATCTCTGGCCTTGTCAGTCAGGTTTCATACTATATAGATACGGCCTGTCTACTACTATCCCTACTGTTACTACTACTACCCTACACAGCCGCACATCTCTGGCACTTGTCTGTCAGGTTTCATACTATATAGATACGGCCTGGCTACTACTATCCCTACTGTTACTACTACTACCCTACACAGCCGCACATCTCTGGCCTTGTCTGTCAGGTTTCATACTATATAGATACAGTCTGGCTACTACTATCCCTACTGTTACTACTACTACCCTACACAGCCGCACATCTCTGGCCTTGTCTGTCAGGTTTCATACTATATAGATACGGCCTGGCTACTACTATCCCTACTGTTACTACTACTACCCTACACAGCCGCACATCTCTGGCCTTGTCTGTCAGGTTTCATACTATATAGATACGGCCTGGCTACTACTATCCCTATTGTTACTACTACTACCCTACACAGCCGCACATCTCTGGCCTTGTCTGTCAGGTTTCATACTATATAGATACGGCCTGGCTACTACTATCCCTACTGTTACTACTACTACCCTACACAGCCGCACATCTCTGGCCTTGTCTGTCAGGTTTCATACTATATAGATACGGCCTGGCTACTACTATCCCTACTGTTACTACTACTACCCTACACAGCCATACATCTCTGGCACTTGTCTGTCAGGTTTCATACTATATAGATACGGCCTGGCTACTACTATCCCTACTGTTACTACTACTACCCTACACAGCCGCACATCTCTGGCCTTGTCTGTCAGGTTTCATACTATATAGATACAGTCTGGCTACTACTATCCCTACTGTTACTACTACTACCCTACACAGCCGCACATCTCTGGCCTTGTCAGTCAGGTTTCATACTATATAGATACGGCCTGGCTACTACTATCCCTACTGTTACTACTACTACCCTACACAGATGCACATCTCTGACCTTGTCCGTCAGGTTTCATACTATATAGATACGGCCTGGCTACTACTATCCCTATTGTTACTACTACTACCCTACACAGCCGCACATCTCTGGCCTTGTCAGTCAGGTTTCATACTATGTAGATACGGCCTGGCTACTACTATCCCTACTGTTACTACTACTACCCTACACAGCCGCACATCTCTGGCACTTGTCAGTCAGGTTTCATACTATATAGATACGGCCTGGCTACTACTATCCCTACTGTTACTACTACTACCCTACACAGCCATACATCTCTGGCCTTGTCAGTCAGGTTTCATACTATATAGATACGGCCTGGCTACTACTATCCCTACTGTTACTACTACTACCCTACACAGCCGCACATCTCTGGCCTTGTCTGTCAGGTTTCATACTATATAGATACGGCCTGGCTACTACTATCCCTACTGTTACTACTACTACCCTACACAGCCATACATCTCTGGCCTTGTCAGTCAGGTTTCATACTATATAGATACGGCCTGGCTACTACTATCC
This sequence comes from Bufo bufo, assembly GCF_905171765.1. Lineage (NCBI taxonomy): Eukaryota > Metazoa > Chordata > Amphibia > Anura > Bufonidae > Bufo > Bufo bufo. Next base: position 812,846,358 of record NC_053389.1, read on the forward strand.
CTACTGTTACTACTACTACCCTACACAGCCGCACATCTCTGGCCTTGTCTGTCAGGTTTCATACTATATAGATACGGCCTGGCTACTACTATCCCTACTGTTACTACTACTACCCTACACAGCCGCACATCTCTGGCCTTGTCTGTCAGGTTTCATACTATATAGATACGGCCTGGCTACTACTATCCCTACTGTTACTACTACTACCCTACACAGCCGCACATCTCTGGCCTTGTCTGTCAGGTTTCATACTATATAGATACGGCCTGGCTACTACTATCCCTACTGTTACTACTACTACCCTACACAGCCGCACATCTCTGGCCTTGTCTGTCAGGTTTCATGGTATATAGATACGGCCTGGCTACTACTATCCCTACTGTTACTACTACTACCCTACACAGCCGCACATCTCTGGCCTTGTCAGTCAGGTTTCATACTATATAGATACGGCCTGGCTACTACTATCCCTACTGTTACTACTACTACCCTACACAGCCGCACATCTCTGGCCTTGTCTGTCAGGTTTCATACTATATAGATACAGTCTGGCTACTACTATCCCTACTGTTACTACTACTACCCTACACAGCCGCACATCTCTGGCCTTGTCTGTCAGGTTTCATACTATATAGATACGGCCTGGCTACTACTATCCCTACTGTTACTACTACTACCCTACACAGCCATACATCTCTGGCCTTGTCAGTCAGGTTTCATACTATATAGATACAGTCTGGCTACTACTATCCCTACTGTTACTACTACTACCCTACACAGCCGCACATCTCTGGCCTTGTCTGTCAGGTTTCATACTATATAGATACGGCCTGGCTACTACTATCCCTACTGTTACTACTACTACCCTACACAGATGCACATCTCTGGCCTTGTCTGTCAGGTTTCATACTATATAGATACGGCCTGGCTACTACTATCCCTACTGTTACTACTACTACCCTACACAGATGCACATCTCTGGCCTTGTCCATCAGATGAAATACTGTATTACTGCCTCTACTACTACCCTACACATCTAGTAGTTACTACTACTACTCTACACTACCCTACACAGATGAAATACTGTATTACTGTGTCTACTACTACCCTACATAGTGGCATAGATGTATTGAAAAGCTAGAATAAAAAATCCAAATGGGGTGAAATTGGAAAACAATTCCGCCACAGTTTTATGGGTTTGGTTTTAATAAAAAAAATAATAATAATACTTTGGGGAAAAAAAAAATATATATCTTTTCTTCGCCATATTCTGACCCCCATGACTTTATTATCGTTTACAGAGCTGTGCCAGGACTCATTTCTTGCAGGATGATCTGTAGTTTTTATTGATATTTGGGAATGTCTGTGACTTTTTTTATCACTTTTTATTAAATTTTTTGGAAGGTGAAGTGATATTCTGTGATATTATTCGCCGCATGCGATAAATACATTTATACTTTTAAAGTTCAGCCACTTTGGGACATATTTTTATTGTTAATTTTAAAGAGTGGGGGGGGGGGGGGGATTTGAATTTTTATATTTTTTTTTTATTTTTTTTTAACTTTTTTTTATTTTATTTAGCCTAGATGATTATAATAAGAAATCATTAGATTGCTTCTATTATACGATTACTTGAATTGCTAATGCAATTCTTTGCAGATTTGCCCTGCAGGTGGTACTGCTCTAAAAAGCCCTGGTTTCCTCAGAGAGACCAGGGCTTTAACATACAATTAAAGGCTCCCACAATTGCCTTGAGGGGGAGCTGTTGAGGACCCGGGAGCGCAGTGTTTTTCCACTCTCGGGTGCCAAGGTCGCATTTGACTATGGCATCTAAGGGGTTAAATGTCTGCGATCAGTGTTTTTGCCGAAAGCAGACATTAGGCTTAGGTGTCTGCTATGCGAAGAGCCCTTAGCGTAATGACCTATTGACTTTAATGGGTCTGCTGTCCGCATTTGTGGCCAAGAATAGCAGAAGTTCTATCGTTTGCGGAATGGACATACAGGTGCTGAAAGCAAAAGGATCATTTGCGTGTTTTCCGCGTCCGTATGTCCGTTCTGCATAATGATAGAACATGTCTGCAAAATGTGGTTCACAGAACCACTAAAAAAAGGATGTAACACGGATGTCAAACAGACGTCGTGCATGTTTTGCGGACCACAAAATTTATGTGGTCATGTGAATGTAGCGTGATTTTTTTCACCTTGAGGCAGGCGCTGTTACACATTTGTCCACAAGGTGTCCCCACTGTTCCAAATTTCCGTCTTTTTGTGTGGTACTTTTTATTGTTTTCAAAGTTTGTGTTTCGTGCGCATTTTATATTTATATGTGGTTTGCATGATGTCTGTGTTTGTGCTCAGATGTATCCAACTATTCTAGGTCTAGGTCTGTGTTTTTTTGTTCTATGCAACCCCTAAAATATTTGGGGAAAGTATGAAATGTCTGCGTTACTTCAGTCTATTATATACTTTGCCCGGGCAATACATCGAAGGACCAGCACTCTTTAGGCAAAGCATAAAATGTTACACAAAGACTTTATTGCACACATCAACCAATACTTACCAACATTTTAGTTTGTAAAATCGGGGGATATATCAGCCCCGCCCACGGAAACTCCCCGAACCTGACTGGAAACGCCGACTAATGGGCGGAGTTTGTGAAAGCCCCACCCATTTTAAGCATGGGAAAGCGCAAATTTGCCAAAACTGTCTCTGAAAATCGGGGACAGTCCCGGCAAACTTGGGACAGTTGGCGACTATGTAACAAGCGATCACAGCGCAGCTCTCATTATACTACAGCACTTCGTACAACACTGTAGACCTGTAATTACCAACCTGTTGCCAAACTACAACTCCCATCATGACCCGACAGTGTGCTACCATGATCTCTCTAAACAAGGTAAAATATTAGTGTAATATTGCTGTGGAATTCATTTTATGCCTCCGGATCCTTTTTTGCCACTTGGGAATAACATGCTATTTTTTGTATGGCCAATTCCTTGTACTAGAACGTTTGCCCCTTATGACGTCATGCGGGGATGTGACAGCAATCTCACTGATCTCTGTACGAAATATTAGGCGTTTTCCTATTTTAAATACTTTTGGCAGTTCCTGTACTATACATATTCACAATTATTTGGCTTGTGGGTAAAATTTCAAGATGAACCCAAAATGCCCTCTAACTTAATGTGACCTTCTGAACGCACATGTCCAACCGTTCTATGTTTCTTTACTTTCTGCACAACTTGCTGTTCTCTAATAAGGAGCTTAATGGCAAAATTCACAACAGGTGTTTGATCCATGAATCGACCAATAAATTTCCTGGTTCAATTAGAATGGGTATTTAAACAGTCCTCCTCATCATGCTGTTCACATTTTGACATCATGAGACCACGACAACAGCTAAAAGTTAATCAACAGAAGTGGACGTCCTTTGGCCACATCCCACACTGATGACTTCTTCATTGTGAGCAATGCCCTGCGAAACCTGATGATGAATGCCACACATCTCCAGGCACATTTAGGGGAAGCGAGAGGCATCCAAGTGTCACGTCAGACCATTCGAAACCATTAACATCAGTGTGGTCTAGCCCTGGACTGTGTGTATATATATATATATGTCATGGTGTAATAGTGTATATAGTGGATCTGGGCTGTGTGTATATATATCTCATGGTGTAGTAGGATATATACTGGATCTGGACTGTGTGTATATACATGTCATGGTGTAGTAGTGTATATACCGGATCTGGGCTGTGTGTATATACAGGTCATGGTGTAGTAGTGTATATACTGGATCTGGGCTGTGTGTATATACAGGTCATGGTGTAGTAGTGTATATACTGGATCTGGGCTGTGTGTATATACAGGTCATGGTGTAGTAGTGTATATACTGGATCTGGGCTGTGTGTATATACATGTCATGGTGTAGTAGTGTATATACTGGATCTGGGCTGTGTGTATATACATGTCATGGTGTAGTAGTGTATATACTGGATCTGGACTGTGTGTATATACAGGTCATGGTGTAGTAGTGTATATACCGGATCTGGGCTGTGTGTATATACATGTCATGGTGTAGTAGTGTATATACTGGATCTGGGCTGTGTGTATATACATGTCATGGTGTAGTAGTGTATATACTGGATCTGGGCTGTGTGTATATACATGTCATGGTGTAGTGCTGTATATACTGGGTCTGGGCTGTGTGTATATACATGTCATGGTGTAGTAGTGTATATACTGGATCTGGGCTGTGTGTATATACATGTCATGGTGTAGTAGTGTATATACTGGATCTGGGCTGTGTGTATATACATGTCATGGTGTAGTAGTGTATATACCGGATCTGGGCTGTGTGTATATACATGTCATGGTGTAGTAGTGTATATACTGGATCTGGGCTGTGTGTATATACATGTCATGGTGTAGTAGTGTATATACTGGATCTGGGCTGTGTGTATATACATGTCATGGTGTAGTAGTGTATATAGTGGATCTGTGCTGTGTGTATATACATGTCATGGTGTAGTAGTGTATATACTGGATCTGGGCTGTGTATATACATGTCATGGTGTAGTAGTGTATATACTGGATCTGGGCTGTGTGTATATATATATATATGTCATAGTGTAGATAGTGGATCTGTGCTGTGTGTATATACATCTCATGTGCACCCCGTCCCCTCTTACCTGCCCATCCTCCATACTTCTTCTTGAGGTTTGTCTTCCACCACCGGGAGAGTATATGGGTTTTCATCCCGATCAGCATGGTCCACACCTGTTTCAGGACCAGATATGATAGAGCCAGGAGACCCAACAGATGAAGCCATCGGTAGAACTGAGACTCCTCCATCTGATCTTCTCTGTTGTCCTCTGTGCTGTGTCCTCTGCTGATCCTGCTATGTGACTGAAGCTCTTCTCTGGATTACAACCAGTGACTTCAGAAGACTCCTCCTTTATTTAACCCTAAGATCTTTCCAGTGGGAAGGTTTTATCTTTAAGATATTTGCCCTATTATTATATTTTGGGTCTTTAGCAGGTGTCAGTACAGGCAAGGGCGTCCTTTAGTTTATTATGTAATTACCGGTGATTATGAGCCTTTCCTATTTTCCTCATCTTCTTAGGTTTTTCATCTTGGAGTTGGCACTGGGCGGGTGTAATTCTCAGCGGTTTTCCCTCTTCTTGGTATCCTGCTTGAAGACAACTTGTGTGAACAAACCCTTATTATTCACACCCCCTAGTAAAATGACACCATGAATGTAAGAGACATCTTCAAACAAGTCAGCAATAAGGTTACTAAAGAGTGACAGGCAGTAACTTGGAGTCCAGAGTAGAATATGGGACGGGTGAGTGACCCGGGACGCTGTGTGTCAGAGGGAGTTTTTTTTGGGGAAAAAATGTATTATAGGGGCTCTTTTCACATAAAAAAAAAAAATTATTAAAAGAGCAGAATGGCTGAAAAACTAAAATAAATTGGCAAGAAAAAGTAAACCGTTTGGAACTACCTGGATGTCTGCATTGATTATCAATAAAATATTATTCGATTGTCGTATATCACAGAAAGCCATATTCTGACCAAACTTATAAACACACAGCATTTTAGCCATTCCTGTCCTTTATTGAGCACATTGAGTCAACATCCACAATACATAGAGAAAAAAATGAATGAATTCTTGAATTTAAAACCCGTAAATCCCATAGATTGCACAGTGCTGAGGACGAATTGTGGACCATTCCTCCCTGCAAAGGTGTTTCACTTCTTCAATATTTCTCTGAAGTCTTGTACACACAGCCCTCTACATATCATGGTACACCATCTCCATAGGGGGTAAGGGCAGGTCACTGACATGGCTAGTCGAAAATATTTCAAATAGTGTCTGTTCACGACTCCATGCTTTGAGGGAAAAGACCACCAAACAGCGACACCAAAACTTCATTCCAACTGTGAAGCACGGTGGAGGGAGCATCAAGGTTTGTGTTTTGGAAAGGCAAGTCAGAATCCTGAGCTTAACCCCATAGAGAAGAAGTGGCATGAGCTGACGAGGGCATGGAAGAGATCCCGGGAACATTTATGAAGTGAAGAATGGTCCAGAATCCACACCACCACGTTGTGTAAATCTGATATACAGCTACTGAAAATGACTACTGGAGGTGATAGCTGCTTAAGGGAAATCTACAGGTTATTTCATTCAAGGGTTCACTTTTTATTTTTGTTCCTTGTGCCCGAGATATGTTAGGATTAAAGGGGTATTCTAGTGGTATCAAAATATACTTAATCAACAGGACAATGCACAGTACCACTTCTCCTGTCCTGTATACTGGGTGTAATCATCAGTGTGCAGGAGCCAGTGGACGGGTGTGGTCGTGTGTGCAGGAGTCAGTGGACGGGTGTGGTCGTGTTTGGAGGAGCTCCTGCTGATTGTCCAGCCGCTTCCAGGGATTTTTCCATCTATCCCAGCCCAGGCCCTGCCTCTCTCCCCAGGGAGGTGGTGGGGTCCTGGGCAATGAAGCGACTGAAGACCCAGGATCCTGCTTCCCGGGGTAGGCCGGCGGGAGGTAGGGGAGGTGAGCTACCGGCCTCAGTTCCATCTTCCGCCTCGGGGGTCAGAAGATCCAGCAGGAGTCGTGGTGCAGCGGCCCCTGCAGCCCCCGGAGGTGAAGCCGTGTCCATCGCCGGCAGTTCCAGGAGGGCGGACAGTAGCCCTCCAAGAGGTACGCGGAGTGCTCCTGGGGATGGGACGGTTCCGGTTGAGGCTGACTGGGGCAACATGAAGCCCAAGGAACTAATCGCCGTTTACAGCTCCCGGATCACGGCCTATCTCCGGGAGTACGAGGAAGCGAATAGGACCCTCAAGAAGGTGAGGGAGAACCTGAAGCTTGAGAGGGGGAAGGTGGACAAAGCAGCCAGAAAAAACAGGCCAGAAATATCGAGAAAAATAAAAGTCTTAAAAGAAGTGATTAAAGAGCTGCAGGAAAGAATGGGGGCCATTCTGGAGAACAGTGGTCCCTTCAAGGAAAAGCTCATGAACGATCAAAGGTTTAATGAAATGGCTGGAAACAAAAAGCAGCAAGAAGATGACTCCTCTAGTGAGGAGGAAGAGTTGGACATGGGGGGGCAGCCTGCGGAAACTGGCATCACCGCAGAGCAGGTATGCCTGCCACCCACTAGTTCTGATGAAGAAGGCGAGTTCAGTGAGAACAGCGGAGTTGGGGGGCAGCTTATGGCCGAAATACGCCACCTGGAGTCCCCCAAAATTAGTGAGGACATTTGCTTTGGTGACGAATTGCCTGAAGATGAGCCAATAGGAAAAAAGAGAAAGGCAAAGACATTAAAGCCAGAGGTGAGGTATGTCTATGTGACCCACCCTGCGTGCCCTGGGCCAGCTGAAAAGCCAGCTCAGGGCACGAACCCCACCATCCTCCCTGGCCCGGTCTCTGCTGTGGGATCGGTGCGTAGGAGTGGGGAGACAGATGTGGCAAAGATGGCGCAGGACGCCGTCCCTGTTTGCGGTAACAGGGGCGGTGAGGAAAAGCTGGAGGGGCCAGACAGGAAGGCTCCCGGGGCGGGCGGCGAGGGGGACATGGTTGGTGGTCGGATGGCTCCGCCCGCCTCTGCTGGGGCACTGGACAAGTGCCGGGTGGAGGTGCGGCGGGGCGGTGTGGCTGCCACTGACCCCCTTGCAGAGGTTGTTGCCGGGATCCCTGTCCTGGGGTCTGCCTCCTCTGCCCCGGTCTGCTTCGCCGCTCCCGTGCGCCCTGGAGCCCCCCCTGCCGGTTTTGGCATGGCAGTGGGGGACAGGGGGGCGGGGGTGGTGGGGACGGCTGTGGGTGGAGGGGGTGGGACCGCGGGTACAGCGGTGTCCCGATCCGGAGTTGCAGGGGGAGGGTGCGAGGTGGCTGCCTCCGCCCCTCCGAGTTTGTATGCCCAAGTCCTTGCCGGGGTTCCGGTCTCCTCTGCCCCGGTCTGCTCCACCTCAGTCCCTTCCGCTGGTATTGTCGTGGCGGCGGGGAGTGGAGGCGCAGTGGGAGTGGTCAGGGGTGGAGGGGGTGGGGCTTCGGATGTCCAGAAAAGAGCTCAGAGCAGTGTGTGTGTAGGCAGAGAGGGAGGGGGCGGTCCTGATGAGAGTGTGGTGCGCACCGCCCCTCCCTCCTGCACTGTCCGTCAAGTGGATAAGGCCGGCGTGGCTGGGACCAGTGGTTCTACAGCCCGCCGGCCCGAAAAATCAGGAAAGACTGAAAAATCAGGAAAGACTGTTAAAGATGTGTCCAGCAAGGAGATGCTGGACAAAACAAATAATGTGACCTCGGTCCCCTCTGGCCCAGCAGTGTGTGTGGGGGGAGGGGAGAGTGTGGTAGTGGCCACTGAAGAAGTGGTCACTTGTGTAAATACAGTTTTTGTTAGTGGTGTTGGTGTTGCCCTGGGCCCTGATGGAGGGGTGAGTGTTGGAGGTCGGCCGCCCACTGTACAAGTGGCCGGTGCGCCTCATGTAGCCCCTTCAGAGGGGTCTGGAGTGGCACCTGCTGTAGATAGGTCTGGGGGGGATGGGGGTGGGCCCGGTCCGGCTGCCCCTCCTGCGTCGGTTACGCCTGGCAGAAGTTATGCTGGTGTGGTTGCCGGCGCAGGGGGGGAGGGGCGGTCCCCATTGTCCTCCCCATTACCAATGTCTGGTGACGGTAAATTGCAGCGGCAACTTTTAGAGGCTCTTAGGAGAGGGGAGAATTCCATTACAGTAGGGGGGCAGCAGGTGGATCTATCCTTCTGGATAGACAGGCATGGCCTGCGTGCCTTCCGAGAGCAAGGCGGGGGCGAGACCACCTGGTCCTCACCCACAACCGGCCCCGGGTCAACCAGGCGGAATGTTGTCTGTCTGAAGTGGAGAGGCAATGAAGCGTGCCCTACCAGAAAGAGGGTGGCAGAGCTTCTCTTTCGGATGGGCATCAGGGCATGTGACATCTTTGCCCTGATACATCCGTATGGCACCCGGGAGTTTGATGTCAGTTTTGCCCGGCCAGAGGGTCTTGAACTTTTTTGGTCTGGGTATGAACTGGCAAAAGACCAGCCGGACTGGCAGGGGTTTTTTGTGCAAGCGATAACACGCCAGAATGAGGTCAAGAAGGTGACCGTTCTCACCCGTAACGAGTCACTTTCTTGTGTTGACATCTTGACCTGGTTGAGCAGGTATGGGGACGTCCAGGGTCTTCCTAGCAAGAACCTGGATGAGTTTGGCATCTGGTCGGGTGCCTGGACGTTTCAGATTAAGTTGAAACATTCAGGGGGGTCGGTTTCCCACATACCATCATCTGCTTTCCTTGGTCGGGATAGGATCATGGTGTTCTACAGGGGGCAGCCTAAGCTGTGTTACAAGTGCGGCAGCCCTTCGCACTTCAGCGCCAGCTGCCAAGTGCAGAGGTGCGCATTGTGCGGGGGTGAAGGCCATCTAGCTGCATCTTGTGGGCAGATTAGATGCAACCTGTGTGGTGAGCTAGGGCACCCGTTCAGTCGTTGCCCTCGCTCTGTCGCCAACGTGGCTCGTGCACGCGCGGAGGCGAGCCGGGAGGCCCCCACCGCCGAGGCGAGTGCTGGCGAAGGCGACAGGGCAGTGGGGTCGATGAAGAGAAAAGACGGCCCGTCCCAGCAGAGACGGAGGGAGAGGCGTCAAATAGAGAGGGGGCAGGTGGAACCCCGTCCTGGGGTGATGCCTGAGCCCTCCCAGGAGAATGCCTCTCCTAGAGCTGAGACCGTGGGGGATATCGAGGGGAATGAGGAACTCAGGAGACTAGACCGTTCCGAGGTGACTCTGTCCTCTTGCTACGAGAGTGCAACAGAGGGGAGTGAGACAGAGTCTAAAAGAATAAGAAGGAAACGTCTGACCAAAAAAAGATCTAGCCCGACTAGAGTGCCTGTGGAAGGCAAAGCCAGCTCCCCCCTGGACCTCTCTAATCCTGACTCTCTTCCCCTGGATCTTTCCAACCGGTACCTCACCTTGGATGAGATCTCCGCCTCCTCTTCTTCCGGGGAGGAGGTTGAAGGTGGGGGGCCGGAGGGGCAAGAGAAGGAGCCTCTGGAAGGGCCCGCGCCTCCCTCCGGTGAGGATGCAAGGTCCTCGGGAGGTGGGGCGGGTCCAGACACTGGGAATGGGAATGACAAGGGTGGTGCGAAGGGGGAGGCGGTGGTGACTAATGAGATGGACACCACTGTCTCTCTCAAAAGAGATCGTGCCACCTTAGGGGGTAGCCCCAAGAGGGGTAAGAAGAAGAACAAGAAGGGGAAGGGAAGGAAGAAGGCCGTCTAACTTAATCACTCTGTATGGCGGCACTCACTCCGTTGACGCTGGCGACCATTAATGTCGCCAGTATTAAATCGGATGCGGCTAGGTTTGCAGCCTTTGATTTTCTCAGCCGGGTTGAAGCTGACATTTTATTTTTGCAAGAGACCAGGCTGCCAGATTTGGCGGCTGTGTATAAAGCAAAAAAGGAGTGGAGGTGCGGTCCATCATATTGGTCTCTTGCGGCTGAGCCGTATAGCGGAGTGGCGGTTCTTTTTACCGCACCAGTAGAAAGCCGACGAGTGATTGAGTTAGAAATGGGGAGGTGTTTGATTTTAGATGTCCTCATGAAGGGTCAAGAGCTTCGCCTGATAAACATCTATGGTCCCCAAACCAGGTGGGATCGGAAGCGTCTCTTTATGGGGATCAAACCTTTCCTTTTTACGAGTCGGCAGGTGGTCTTTGGCGGGGACTTTAATACAGTCACAAGGTCCCAAGACCGGGGAGGCGCCAGAAACCGGCTGGCTTATGATAGTGTATCCCTGAATAGCATAGCTAGCGAGGCTCGCCTGGTGGATGTCCACATTAGGCACACCCAAGCCACGGTGGTTTCACTTATTATAGAGGTAGTCAGATTAGGTCTAGAATAGACAGGTTTTATTTAAAGGAGGAGACTACCTTTTCACCTTTAGAGGTGGTAGAGGTGGAATTCTCCGATCACTGTATGATTATGTTCTCTTTGAATGTTGCAGAATCCCCCCAAATGGGAAGAGGCTATTGGAAGCTAAATTCGGCCCTCCTGGAGGAAGCAGAGGTGAGACAATCCTTTAAGGACTTCCTTCAGAGTCAGGTAGAGTTGCTGGATCTTTGTGACACTAAGTCTGAGTGGTGGGAGATATTCAAAGATCGGGTGGCAAAATTCTTCCGCCAGCTCTCGAGCCTCAGGTCCCTGGACAGGTACCGCTTGTATCAGGGTCTGAGGAGGAAACTCGAACAACTGGTCTCGACTGGAGGTAGCCGAGAGGATATCTCCAGGGTGAAATCTTTGCTTAAGAGGTGCCAGTACGATAGGCACACATCTTTGGTTTTTGAGAGGGATTTCGGGAAGTACCGCTCGCCCGACCCTTACAGAAACTGTAAGATGTCAGTGAAAAGTAAGTTGGTGACGGGACTGGTCGATGGTACGGGATCTCTGGATAGGTCCAGATCAGGGATCTTAGAAATCGTCAAGTCCTTCTACTCGTGCCTCTTGAGGAAGAAGGATCTGAATCGGGACAGGATTTCGGCTTTCCTGGCTGAAACCATCCCTGAGTCAAGAGTAGACCTCTCTCTTGGCGTTTTGATAGAAGAAATCAGAGAAGAGGAAGTCAGCCTGGCGATCGAAGGGCTTGCCCTAAAGAAGTCGCCAGGCCCGGATGGCTTAACATCCGAGTTTTATAAGACCTTTAAGGACTCCTTGGTTCCCCTCTTGACTACGGTATTCAATGAGTGCCTTTCCTCGGGTGCTCTGCCGAAGTCAATGAGGAGGTCAGCTCTGATCCTTATATCAAAGGGTAAAGATCCGAGCCGTATTGAGAATTGGCCTCCCATAGCGCTTCTCAATACGGACAGAAAGATCCTGGCCAAGATACTGTTTAAACGGCTGGTGCAGTTTGCACCCCGGCTCCTTTCGGAGACCCAACATTGCTCAGTTCCAGGCCGAAGCACGTTTAGTGCTGTGCTCGGTGTCCGAGAGGCAGTGGAGCAGAGTAGGGCGGGTAGCTGGAAGGGGTACATGCTGGCTTTAGATCAGGCAAAGGCTTTTGATCGGGTTAACCACGAGTACCTCTGGGCAGTCCTTCTGAAATATGGCCTGCCGGGAGGGTTTGTCGATTGGCTAAAGATCTTGTATGCAGGGGCAGAGAGTTTCCCGCTGGTGAACGGTTGGTCTGGCAGCCCTTTTGAGGTCGGGTCTGGAGTCCGCCAGGGTTGTCCATTGAGCCCGCTCTTATACGTGTTTGCGATTGATCCTTTTATTAGGAGGATTGATCGGGGACCGTTAGCGGGAGTCAGGATGAGTCTGGAGGAGCCAGAAGCCACTCTGAGGGTGGTGGCGTATGCCGATGACGTCACTGTTTTCGTGTCCTCGGGAGGGGGGGCGGAATACGTGATGTCGGAGGTAGAACGCTACTCGGAAGTCTCCGGGTCCATGATTAACCGGGATAAGTGTGAGAGTCTCTGGCTGGGAGGGGGTGATCCATCTTTCGGTCTCCCGGGCACCCTCCCAGAGCCCCAGTCGTCAGCCAAAGTCCTAGGCGTTCATTTCGGCCATGGGGATTATCCCACCCAAAATTGGGACAGCAGGCTCACGATCGCCGCTCAGAAGGTTGACCAGTGGAAGGGTTGGTCTTTGACCCTCAGGGAAAGGGTGAACCTGATCAAGACTTACATTCTCCCTTTGCTTATCTATTTGGCCAGTGTATGTGCCTTGCCAGAACCTCTCTGGACTCGGCTTTACAGTCTGTTCTTTCAACTGTTATGGGGGAATAGGCTGAACCTAGTCAAGAGAGAGGTGACATACCGTACGAGGAGATTAGGGGGGTTGGGTATGGTCAACCCAGTGGTGTTCCTTGTGAACACCTTTGTTAAGATCAACCTGGCAAACCTCTGGAAAGAGAGGGCTCCTCCGTGGGTAGTCTCTTGCAGGGGTTGGTTTCGGCCTTTCTTCCAGGAGTGGGAGACAGGAGGGCAAGTGAAGGATTTGCGTACACCTCATGGATATCTTCCGGCTTATGTCACCCCGATTCTGAAGGTGATCCGCCAGTGCGGTTTGGGAGTGAGGGAAATCAAGACCCAGTCAAGGAGATCCCTTGACGATAGGGTCTTGTTGACCCACCTCCGGAAGCCCCTGGCCCTTAAGCATTGCCCAAGCCGGGATCTAGACAAGGGGTTACAGTTGTTAAATTCGGCAAGGATCCCCTTGAAGTTTTGGGACTTGGCTTGGCGCTGCTTTCACTGTAAGCTGTATGTAAGAGACAACTTGAAGTACAGGAACTCTGATGAAAGGGGTTGTCCCCGGGAGGAGTGTGGCGACATACTAGAAAGTATGGAGCACTTCCTGCTTCAGTGTCCCTTTAATACAGAGGTATACAAACGGGTGGGTGCATCCATTGGCTGGCCTAGGCTAGCCAACCTCTCCTATGCGGAATGGGCTTATGGAGCATTCAAAGGTTTGGGAGAAAGGGACCCATGCACAGCTTTTATAGTTAGCATAGTGATCAGGTACTTCACATGGAACGCACGGTGTTTAGTTTCAACCCAGCAGAAAGTCCTCCCTGTGGAAGAGGTGTGTAGGAACATTCTAGGTGACCTGGCGAAGGTTCGCTCTCTTGAGTGCGAGAAGGTGGGTACGGATGGGGTCTCTTACCTCTGGAGAGGCTTCACCTTTGATGTGCCTTAGCCTCAGTAGCACTTTTCCTGGTGTTGGGCTGAGGCTTTCACATTAGGTTTTTGTTTTGTATTTAAGATGAGTTTTTGAAGAAAGGTTTGCAAATGACTGAACTTGGGCCTTCGGGTGTATTTTAATAAAATTGGTTTGTATAGATTGATATGGTTGTTATAAGATGTATATATTGTATGATAGGGTAAGTGGGGTGTAGTTAGGTTGGGTGGGATGGGGTGGGGGGGGTTCATATTTTTGTGTGGGGAGGCCTGCATCCAGCCCTGGACTATGCGGACATAGGAGGACATGAGGCGAGGGGCTGGGTGTGGGTGGTGGAGGAAGGGCTGGCCTCATGGAGGGACAAGAGGCGGTGGTTGGCCCTGGGTGAAGGTGATGGGATAGATAGATTGGTAGGGTTAGTATAGGTTTGTGTTTTCTCATATATGTGTGTAATATAATATATATATATATATATATATATATATATATATATATAAAATATATAAATTTAAAAAAAAAAAAAAAAATTTAAATTTTTAAAAATATAAAAAATAATAAAATAAATTATTATAGTTATTTTATATTTCTATTATGATTATTTTATGTTTATTATTTTTTATTGTAAGAAGTTGTAATTTATTTTCTGTTCTGAGCAATTTGTATAAATTTGTATATAGTCGGGGCTCAGCCGGATCGGATGTTTACGTTAGGCTAGTAGACAAAACAAGCAATGCAACAGCTCACTGCAAAGCAAATAAAGTACAAAATTGCATCATAATTGCAAATGCTATACTAATAAGTTAGAGATACTTGGCAAATCATTTTGTACAAAATTATTTGAGCCCGTCTGCCGAACGTCAAGGCGGTCTCTAGTTAGACGGGTTCCTAACACTAAATATACCTGTTATGTGCCACAGCGGCTATCATATAATTCAGAAAGTGCAGGTTCCACTCACATGCTGGATCCGCCTGAATTTCTATCATTTTCGGTGCCAAAATGGCCTCCATTATATCCAGGGAAAGCGGTTACCAGCATGCACGCCGGGCCCACTCCACACCACCCCTGGCGCCACATGGTCACCAAGGACTGCAATGAGAGTCCACACACTATCTCTCTCCTGGTGCCAGATGGCTTCAGTGAGTGAGGGGGAGCGGGCCAAGCTATGTACTAACACTAATTAAAATCAACCTGTGGGACAGACGAGCTGGTCAGGAGTGCACGACTGGGGAGGCAGCCACGCCTCCAGCACAAACTACAAAGAAAAAGGGGGTCAGTTAGCACATCCCAAAGCGCAGGGGCACGTTGCTATGGCTGAGAACAAGACTGTTAGACAAAACAAGCAATGCAACAGCTCACTGCAAAGCAAATAAAGTACAAAATTGCATCATAATTGCAAATGCTATACTAATAAGTTAGAGATACTTGGCAAATCATTTTGTACAAAATTATTTGAGCCCGTCTGCCGAACGTCAAGGCGGTCTCTAGTTAGACGGGTTCCTAACACTAAATATACCTGTTATGTGCCACAGCGGCTATCATATAATTCAGAAAGTGCAGGTTCCACTCACATGCTGGATCCGCCTGAATTTCTACGTTAGGCTAGGTTTCATTTTCTCCATTTTTTTTTTTTGTAGGTATGAATGAGATAGTTTGCATGTAGCTGGGCCAGTAGGGTAAGTGTATATACTTTATACCTTGTTTGGAAAATTTTATGGCAACGTTTTTGTATTTTTGTATAAAATTAAAAAAGAGTTCATCAGTATACTGGGGCCAGTCGACAGGTGTGGTTGTATTTGGAGGAGCTCCTGTTGATTGCAAACAGACTTCCAGGGATTATTTTCCATCTCTCCCAGCCCAGGCCCTGCCTCTCCCTAGGGAGGTGGTAGGGTCCTGGGCCATGAAGCGACTGAAGACCCAGGATCCTACCAGGAGTCGTGGTGCAGTGGCCCCTGCAATCCCCAGAGGTGAAGCCATGACTATCGCCGGCAGTTCCAGGAGGGAGGACAGTAGCCCTCCAAGAGGTACGCAGTGTGCTCTGGAGGTGGGCCGGGCTCGGTTGAGGCTGACTGGGGCAGCATGAAGTCCCAGGAACTAATCACCGTTTACAGCTCCCGGATCACGGCCTAACTCCGGGAGTATGAGGAAGCGAGTAATACCCTGAAGAAGTTTAGAGAGCGCTTAAAGCTTGAGAGGGTGAAGGTGGACAAAGCGTCAAGAAGAAACAGGCAAGAAATATCAAATAAAATAAAAGGCCTAAAATAAATCATTAACGAGCTGAAAGGAAGAAGGGTAGCCATTTTGGAAAATAGTGGTCCTTTTAAGGAAAAACTCAAGAACGATGAAAGGTTCAATGAAATTGCTGGAAGCCAAAAACAGCAAGAAGATGACTCCACTAGTGAGGAGGAAGAGTCGGACATGGGGGGGCAACTTGCGGAAACAGGTATCACCACAGGTATCACCGCAGAGCAGGTATGCCTGCCCCCCACTAGTTCCGATGAGGAAGGCGAATACAGTGAGAACAGTGGAGTTTGGGGGCAGCTTATGGCCGAAATACGCCACCTGGAGTCCCCCAGAATTCGTGAGGACAGACTGTTGGTAATAACAAAGGGATGGGGAAGGAAAGGGAACACCCCTTACCCACACTGGCCCGTACTTACAAACCATCCCCCCAAATAAGGACACTGACCACGTACTTTCTATTAACTACTTTATTGCTGGGTGGTAGTCGGCCACAGCTATATTTTTATTCAGAAAACGGCAACCGTATAAAACCGTGCGATCTGCCAGCCGCTAGACTCCCAACGGGCAGTTCCGCCAAACCCTTCATTAACAACTTTTCATTCGCAATAACTTGCCGCCAGCTGTGACTTATAAAATTCCTCCAACGCCTGGATACTGCCCCACTTGAGGGCATAACACACTGCCAAACATAAATACATAAAATAAAATGAAACCGTCAATTATAACAACCAAAAGGGAGGGAGGGGCACCGCGCTTCCGTTAAAGAGGGAGAGAATAGGCGGGACCAGCCCCTAAGTACCCTCCTGCTGCCCGCCTCCTATTCCTGCCGCACTAGATTTAACCCCTACCTAACTCCTTAACCCCCTGAACTCTGAACCAGGGACAGTAAGTGCCCTACAAGGGAAACTAGGAAAGGGGGGGGCAAAGGGGACCCCCAGTCCCTGTCTACCCTCCCTAAACAGTCGGGTAGCCACCATTTGCTTTGGTAATGAATTACCTGAAGATGAGCCAATGGAAAAGAGGAGAAAGAAAAAGGAAAAGACAGTAAAACCAGAGGTGAGGTATGTCTATGTGACGCACCATGCGTGCCCTGGGCCGGCTGCAAAGCCAGCTCAGGGCACGAACCCCACCATCCTCCCTGGCCCGGTGGGACCGGAGCGTAGGAGTGGGGAGAAACACGCGGCAAAGATGGAGCAGGACACCGTCCCTGTTTGTAGTAACAGGGGCTGTGAGGAGAAACAGGAGGGGCCAGACAGGAAGGCTCCCGGGAGGGGCAGCGAGGGGGACATGGCTGGTGGTCGGGTGGCTCCGCCCGCCTCTGCTGGGGCACTGGACAAGTGCCGGGTGGAGGTGCGGCGGGGCGATGTGGCTGCCACCGCCCCCCTTGCAGAGGTTGTAGCTGGGATCCCTGTTCTGGGGTCTGTCTCCTCTGCCCCGGTTTGCTTCGCCTCTCCCATACGCCCTAGAGTCCCCCCTGCCGTAGGCATGGCGGTGGGAGAGTGGGGATAGTGGGGTTGGCTGTGGGTGGAGGGGGTGGGGCCCCGGGTACAAGAGCGTCCTGATCTGGAGTTGCGGAGGGAGGGTGCGAGGTGGCTGCCTCTGCCCCTCCCAAGTTGTATGTCAAAGTGCTTGCCGGGTTTCCGGTCTCCCCTGTCCCAGTCTGCTCCGCTGTGCCGATGCAATCTTCAGTTCGTTCCGCTGGTGTCGCTGTAACGGCGGGGAGTGGGGGAACGGTGGGAGTGGCTGGAGGGGGCGGGGCTTTAGGGCTTCAGAAGTTGGCTAGAAAGCGGCGTGTCTGCAGGCAAGGAGGGAGAGGGTGGTACTGATGTGAGTGTGGTGTGTTTCGCCCCTCCCTCCTGCACTATCCATCAAGTGGATAAAGCCGGCGTGGCTGGGACCAGTGGTTCTATAGCCCGCCGGACGGAAAAGACAGAAAAGACTGTTAAAAATGTGTCCAGCAAGATGATGCTAGAGACAACTAATAAAGTGACATCTGTCCCCTCTGGCCCAGCAGTGTGTGTGGGGGGAGGGGAGAAAGTAGTAGTGGCCACTGAAGAAGTGGTCACTTCTAGTAGTGTAAATACAGTTCCTGATGGGGGGGTGAATGTTGGGGGTCGGACGGCCACTGTACAAGTGGCCGGTGCGCCTCATGTAGCCCCTTCAGAAGGGACTGGAGTTGCACCTGCTGTAGAAAGGTCTGGGGGTGGGCCCTGTCTGGCTGCCCCTCCTGCGTCAGTTACGCCTGGCAGAAGTTATGCTGGTGTGGTCGCCGATGCAGGGGGGGAGGGGCGTTCCCCATTGACCTCCCCATTATCAATGTCTAGTGACGGTAACTTGCAGCGGCAACTTCTAGAGGCTCTTAGGAGAGGGGAGAATTCCATTACAGTAGGGGGCAGCAGGTGGATCTATCCTTATGGATAGACAGGCATGGCTTGCGTGCCTTCCAAGAGCAAGGCAGGGGCGAGACCACCTGGGCCTCACCCACAACCGGCCCTGGGTCAACCAGGCGGAATGTTGTCTGTCTGAAATGGAGAGGCAATGAAGCGTGTCCTACTAGGAAGAGGGTGGCAGAGCTTCTCTTTCAGATGGGCATCAGGGCATGTGACATCTTTGCCCTGATACATCCGTATGGCACCTGGGAATTTGATGTCAGTTTTTCCCGGCCAGAGGGTCTTGAACTTTTCTGGTCTGGGTATGAACTGGCAAAAGACCAGCCGGACTGGCAGGGGTTTTTCGTGCAAGTGATAACCCGCCAGAATGAGGTCAAGAAGGTGAACGTTCTGACCCGTAACGAGTCATTTTCTTGTGTTGACATCTTGATCTGGTTTAGCAGGTACGGGGATGTCCAGGGTCTTCCTAGCAAGAACCTGGATGAGTTTGGCATCTGGTCGGGTGCCTGGACATTTCAGATTAAGTTGAAACATTCAGGGGGTTCAGTTTCCCACATACCATCATCTGCTTTCCTTGGTCGGGATAGGATCATGGTGTTCTACATGGGGCAGCCTAAGCTGTGTTACAAGTACGGCAGCCCTTCGCACTTCAGTACCAGCTGCCAAGTGCAGAGGTGCACGTTGTGCGGGGGTGAAGGTCATCTAGCTGCATCTTGTGGGCAGATTAGATGCAACCTATGTGGTGAGCTAGGGCACCCGTTCAGTCGTTGCCCTGGCTCTGTCGCCAACGTGGCTCGTGCACGCGCGGAGGCGAGCAGGGAGGCCCCCACCGTCGGGGCGAGTGCTGGCGAAGGCGACAGGGCAGTGGGGTCGATGAAGAGAAAAGACGGCCCGTCCCAGCAGAGACGGAGGGAGAGGCGTCAAATGGAGAGGGGGCAGGTGGAACCCCGCCCTGGGGTGATGCCTGCGCCCTCCCAAGAGAATGCCTCTCCTAGAGCTGAGAACCTGGGGGATAACGAGGTGAATAAGGAACTCGGGAGACTAAACCGTTCTGAGGTGACTCTGTCCTCTTGCTATGAGAGTGCAACAGAGGGGGGTGTGACAGAGTCTAAAAGAACAAGAAGGAAACGTCTGACCAAAAAAAGATCTAGCCCGATCAGAGCGGCTGCGGAGGGTGAAGCCAGCTTTCCCCTGGACCTCTCTGATCCTTACTCTCTTCCCCTAGGTCTTTTCAACCGGTACCTTACCTTGGATGAGATCTCCACCTCCTCTTCTTCTGGGGAGGGGGTCGAAGGTGGGGAGCCAGAGGGGCAAGAGAAGGAGCCTCTGGAAGGGTTTGTGCCCTCCTCCGGTTAGGATGCAAGGTCCTCAGGAGGTGGGGCAGGTCTGAACACTGGGAATGGGAATGACAAGGGTGGTGCGAAGGGGGAGGCGGTGGTGACTAATGAGATGGACACCACTGTCTCTCTCAAAATAAATCGTGCCACCTTAAAGGGTAGCCCTGGGAGGGGTAAGAATAAGAAGGGGGAAAAAAATGGAAGGAAGAACGCCGTCTAACTTATTCCCTCTGTATGGCGGCACTCACTCCGTTGACGCTGGCAACCATTAATGTCGCCAGTATTAAATCGGATGCGGCTAGGTTTGCAGCCTTTGATTTTCTCGGCCGGGTTGAAGCTGACATTTTATTTTTGCAAGAGACCAGGCTGCCAGATTTGGCGGCTGTATATAAAGCAAAAAAGAAGTGGAGGTGTGGTCCATCATATTGGTCTCTTGCGGCTGAGCCGTATAGCGGAGTGGCGGTTCTTTTTACCGCACCAGTAGAAAGCCGACGAGTGATTGAGTTAGAAATGGGGAGGTGTTTGATTTTAGATGTCCTCATGAAGGGTCAAGAGCTTCTCCTGATAAACATCTATGGTCCCCAAACCAGGTGGGATCGGAAGTGTCTCTTTATGTGGATCAAACCTTTCCTTTTTACGAGTCGGCAGGTGGTCTTTGGCAGGGACTTTAATACAGTCACAAGGTCCCAAGACAGGGGAGGCGCCAGAGACCAGCTGGTTTATGATAGTGTATCCCTGAAAAGCATAGCTAGCGAGGCTCGCCTGGTAGATGTCCACATTAGACACACCCCAGGCCACGGGGGTTTCGCTTATTATAGAGGTAGTCAGATTAGGTCTAGAATAGACAGGTTTTATTTAAAGGAGGAGACTACTTTTTCACCTTTAGAGGTGGTAGAGGTGGAATTCTCCGATCACTGTCTAATCATGTTCTCTTTGAATGCTGCAGAATCTCCCCAAATGGGAAGAGGCTATTGGAAGCTAAATTCGGCCCTCCTGAAGGAAGCAGAGGTGAGACAATCAGAGTCAGGTAGAGTTGTTGGATCTTTGTGACACTAAGTCACAAGCTTCCAATCTATCCAGATCCCTCTGTAGTAGTATACTGTCCTCTTCAGTGTTAATTACTGGGAGATATTCAAAGATCGAGTGGCAAAGTTCTTCTGAAAGCTCTCGAGCCTCAGGTCCCTGGACAGGTACCGCTTGTATCAGGGTCTGAGGAGGAAACTTGAACAACTGGTCACTGTTTTTGTGTCCTCTGGAGGGGAGGCGGAATACGTGATGTCGGAGGTAGAACGCTACTCGGAAGTCTCCGGGTCCGTGATTAACCGGGATAAGTGTGAGAGTCTCTGGCTGGGAGGGGGTGATCAATCTTTCGGTCTCCCACCCTCCCAGAGCCCCAGTCGTCAGCCAAAGTCCTAGGCGTTCAATTCGGCCATGGGGATCATCCCACCCAAAATTGGGACAGCAGGCTCAAGATTGCCGCTCAGAAGGTTGACCAGTGGAAGGGTTGGTCTTTGACCCTCAGGGAAAGGGTGAACCTGATCAAGACTTACCTAATCCCTTTACTTATCTATTTTGCCAGTGTATGTGCCTTGCCAGAACCTAACTGGACTCGGGTTTACAGACTGTTCTTCCAACTGTTATGGGGGAATAGGCTGAACATAGTCAAGAGAGAGATGACGTACCGTACGAGGAGATTAGGGGGGTTTGGTATGGTCAACCCTGTGGTGTTCATTGTAAACACCTTTGTTAAGATCAACCTGGCAAACCTCTGGAAAGAGAGGGCTCCTCCGTGGGTAGTCTCTTGCAGGGGTTGGTTTCGGCCTTTCTTCCAGGAGTGGGAGACAAGTGAAGAATTTGCGTACACCTCACTGATATCTTCCGGCTTATGTCACCCCGATTCTGAAGGTGATCCGCCGGTGGGGTTTGGGAGTGAGGGAAATCAAGACCCAGTCAAGGAGATCCCTTGACGAGAGGGTCTTGTTGACCCACTTCCAGAAGCCCCTGCCCCTTAAGGATTGCCCAAGCCGGGATCTAGACAAGGGTTTACAGTTGTTAAATTCGGCAAGGATCCCCTTGAGGTTTTGGGACTTGGCTTGGCTTGGCGCTGCTTTCACGGGAAGCTGTATGTAAGGGACAACTTGAAGTACAGGAACTCTGATGAAAGGGGTTGTCCCCGGGAGGAGTGTGGCGACATACTGGAAAGTATAGAGCACTTCCTGCTTTAGTGTCCCTTTAATACAGAGGTATACAAAGGTGTGGGTGCATCTGTAGTGTCCCACTAGGTAAATGTGGGCACTACACAAGGGTCAATTGGGCCACGTTGTTCTCCACCTCCTGTGGGACAGTAGCAGTGTATTTCACAGTACATTTTAATGCATTTTAATATGTATTTTATGTGTATTTTCCCTGTGATATGTGCAGCAGGCCTATTATGGTGTAGTTTAGCATCCTAGACACTAGAGGGAGCTAGGAAACACCTAGTATATATACTTAGACCCAGACAGGGAGGGGTCAGTCTGTGTAGTCAGGAGTCTGTGGAGAGACAAGATGAGTGCCTCCTCCTGACATGCAGCTAGACAGTCCAGGCTTCTAGTTGCCACCAGGAGGCTAGGGAAGGATTATAGCCTGCCTGAAATTCCTGAGCCTCTGTTAGCTCAGAAGATTCACCCCAAGAGAAGAGTTTGCCTCCTGGGAGAAACCTGCAGTTCCCTAACCAGAGAAGAGCAGAGCCAGTGTTCCAGCTAGTCAAGTAAGCTGAAGGGCAGAAGGATCATTAACCTAAAGCAAGGGATATATATACCTGAGGAGGATTGCTACCAAGGATAAAAGCCAGCATTGGGGCATACGGGCCTTGGGATACAGACATCCAGGATATCTGAGGAATAGTGCAGCCTGGTCTGTGAATGATGATTTTACCCTCTGAGTATCTTGCAAAGAACATTACCTGCCATTGTTGTAAGAGCCTGCTATTGATTAATGCTGCAAAGTGGAACTGAACCTAAAAATTGTATAAAGTTTGAACTGTTTCCTGTAAAGAAAAGTTTGGTTCACCCCAACAACGTGTTCCTCACTTATTACTACTACGAGGGGGGATTCGCAGAGAGTGACGAGGAGAAATCAAAGCTGTTAAATATTTTTTTCTCCAATGTATTCACTGAGGAAAATAAACTGTCAGATGAAATGCTGAATGTTGAAATAAATTCCCCATTAAAAGTGTCCTGTCTGACCCAGGAAGAAGTACAACAGCGACTTAAAAAGATCAAAATAGACAAATCGCCAGGACCGGATGGCATACACCCCCGTATCCTAAGGGAATTAAGTAATGTCATAGCCAGACCCTTATTTCTGATATTTACGGACTCTATACTGACAGGGAATGTCCCACAGGATTGGCGCATGGCAAATGTGGTGCCAATATTCAAAAAGGGTCCAAAAACAGAGCCTGGAAATTATAGGCCGGTAAGTTTAACATCTGTTGTGGGTAAACTGTTTGAAGGTTTTCTGAGAGATGCTATATTAGAGCATCTCAACGGAAATAAGCAAATAACGCCATGTCAGCATGGCTTCGTGAGGGATCAGTCATGTCAAACTAATTTAATCAGTTTCTATGAGGAGGTAAGTTCTAGACTTGACAGCGGCGAATCAATGGATGTCGTATATCTGGACTTCTCCAAAGCATTTGACACTGTACCGCATAAAAGGTTAGTATATAAAATGAGAATGCTCGGACTGGGAGAAAACGTCTGTATGTGGGTAAGTAACTGGCTCAATGATAGAAAACAGAGGGTGGTTATTAACGGTACATACTCAGATTGGGTCACTGTCACTATCGGGGTACCTCAGGGGTCAGTATTGGGCCCTATTCTCTTCAATATATTTATTAATGATCTTGTAGAAGGCTTGCATAGTAAAATATCAATTTTCGCAGATGACACTAAACTGTGTAAATTAATTAACACTGAAGAGGACAGTATACTGTATATATATACTACAGAGGACAGTATACTGTATATATATACTACAGAGGACAGTATACTGTATATATATACTACAGAGGACAGTATACTACTACAGAGGGATCTGGATAGATTGGAGGCTTGGGCAGAGAAGTGGCAGATGAGGTTTAACACTGACAAATGTAAGGTTATGCACATGGGAAGGAATAATGCAAGTCACCCGTACATACTAAATGGTAAAACACTCGGTAACACTGACATGGAAAAGGATCTAGGAATTTTAATAAACAGCAAACTAAGCTGCAAAAACAGTGTCAGGCAGCTGCTGCCAAGGCCAATAAGATAATGGGTTGCATCAAAAGGGGCATAGATGCCCGTGATGAGAACATATTCCTACTACTTTACAAATCATTAGTCAGACCACACATGGAGTACTGTGTACAGTTCTGGGCTCCTGTGAACAAGGCAGACATAGCAGAGCTGGAGAGGGTCCAGAGGAGGGCAACTAAAGTAATAACTGGAATGGGGCAACTACAGTACCCTGAAAGATTATCAAAATTAGGGTTATTCACGTTAGAAAAAAGACGACTGAGGGGAGATCTAATTACTATGTATAAATATATCAGGGGTCAGTACAGAGATCTATCCCATCATCTATTTATCCCCAGGACTGTGACTGTGACGAGGGGACATCCTCTGCGTCTGGAGGAAAGAAGGTTTGTACACAAACATAGAAGAGGATTCTTTACGGTAAGAGCAGTGAGACTATGGAGCTCTCTGCCTGAGGAGGTGGTGATGGTGAGTACAATAAAGGAATTCAAGAGGGGCCTGGATGTATTTCTGGAGTGTAATAATATTACAGGATATAACTACTAGAGAGGGGTCGTTGATCCAGGGAGATATTCTGATTGCCTGGAGTCGGGAAGGAATTTTTTATTCCCCTAAAGTGGGGAAAATTGGCTTCTACCTCACAGGGTTTTTTTTGCCTTCCTCTGGATCAACTTGCAGGATAACAGGCCGAACTGAATGGACAAATGTCTTTTTTCGGCCTTATGTACTATGTTACTATGTTACCAACCGGTGTGCCACCGTTACAGGCACTGGCGTCACGAACCTTAAAGGGATCTTGCCCTAGGCACATTAAACATCTGCAACATCCAGGGCACCTCACCCACCATCAGGCCTGGTCCCCATCTACAGAGAGTGCCCCAGAGGACTTCTGTGCCAGCCTCTCCATCACTGCTGTACGCCTGCCCAGGGTCTTCCTACAAACTGAGTAACCCATAGCAACCCTTGTTTGCCTAAGTAACCGTGACCTCACATTGCTACACCCTGCAGGGCTGCATACTGCATATTTTGGCGTCACGAACAGGATTTACGGATTATTCCTGCGCCATTGTGGAATTTAAAAACTGTGTGCCATTATTCGCCCATAAAGTGACTAAGCCCTATTTGTTTATTGGAAAAATTGCTGGGCCAAAGAACTGTAAAATTTGCGGTGTGAAACTGTATTTTATGGACTGTTTGCTGTTTCTGAAGCCACCGCTTGCTGTCAGCGAATTGACAGCGTTTGCTTAAAGATGGCCGCCTAAGCTGACAGAAATTAATTGCTGGGCCATCACTGTATCTTATTGGCGTGAAAAATTGGCGCCTTCTGCTAGAAGAGAAGGAAAGTCTGTATGTCCGCGCCACCGCCTTATCTTAAAATTTGCATTTCTGCTATGACGGACTCCGCCTCCCCATGTTGGAGTACCCGGGGGGCGGCCTCCCGGAGCAGTGGGAGGTCGCAGGCGAGATACTGAGTGCCGCCCTGTCGCTCTCCAGAGAAGGATTGAGCATGCTGAAGAGTGAGGACTGCTCTAATTTTATGGCCGCACCTGCTGTCCAGCAAATGGATTTTGCCAAGATGAAGCAAGAGGATGCTCCACCGGCCTACTCTCCGGGACCGGACAGACCCACCTGCCTGCCGCCAGGATCACAGCCTGAGCCCTACTTTGGCTCGTGGAGGGATTTTGTCATGCCCAGTCTACAGTGGTCGGCACTGATGGCGGAGGTGCGGGAAGCCGCTATCAAGAAGACCACACGTATCAAGATATATTTTGAGGAACTGGCAAAGAATGTCTATGAGCGCCACACCGACACCCAACCCCGCCTGGAAAGGAGAATGGGGGTGGTGATGGCCTTTGACAAGAACCGAGGCTTCGGTTTTATTAAAGACTATACGACCGGCAGGGATTTATATGTGAACCGAAGATCCGTCAAACGGAGTTACCTCCCTGAACATTTGCATAACCTCTGCGAGGGAGAGAAGGTAGAGTTCACCCCTGCCGAGGGTCTGCGAGGCCCCTACGCAACTGCCGTGACCCGTCCCAAGCCAAGATCCGAAGATTGGGAGGAGCCCGATGAGCCCACTAGTCCGGGACGCGAACCGGAGCATCCAACGGAACCGACCCATAACACGTTCCAAGAAAGGGGCTCTTTCATTGGCCCGAACGTGTCTGGCAACCTACGTTTCTCGTAGAGAAATGGGTGAGTCCGTATACCTCACCAGAACCAGTGGCGTAGAGATCGCCATAGCAGCCATAGCAATGGCTATGGGGCCCTACGCCACTGGGGGCCCGCCGCCGACGGAGGATTAAAAAAAAAAAAAAGTAGGCCAGGCGTGGCGCTGTGATAGGGGCAGGGCTCCAGATGGTCTCTCCCTCCCCCTGTGCTGCTGCCGCCGCGGCCGATAAGAAGAGGGACAGGGGGAGGGGCTGTGGCCACTGCGCCACCAATGAAGATAACTGACCTGTTAATACAAATGCAGGAGGCGGGTGCCGGAATCAAATAGCGGCACCCAACCTCTATGACAGGGAGCGGCACCTGAGGGGTTAACTGCCGCTGATCGCAGCTCCCTGTCATAGAGGTCAGGTGCCGGCTATTTGATTCCGACACCCGCCTCCTGCAATTGTATTAACAGGTCAGTTATCTTCATTGGTGGAGCAGTGCGGCCCCCCCCCCAGTATAATAAACATTGAGTGCGGCCCCCCCAGTATAATAAACATTCAGTGCGCCCCCCCCCCCCCAGTATAATAAACATATAAACATTGGTGGGCAGTGGGAAGTGCCAATGAGGGTTAAAAAATAAAAATAAAAAATTAACTCACCTCCTCCAATTGATCACGTAGCTGTCGGTCTCCTGTTCTTTCTTCAGGACCTGTGGTGACGTCACTTAGCTCCAGCCTCCATCACATGGTCCATTACCATGGTGATGGATCATGTGATGTATCATGTGATGAGCTCAGTGACATCACCACAGGTCCTGCGTCCTGAAGAAAGTACAGGAGACCGGCTGCTACGCGATCAATTGGAGGAGGTGAGTTAATTTTTATTTATTTTTTTAACCCTCATTGGCACTGCCCACCAATGTTTATATGTTTATTATACTAGGGAGGGGGCGCACTGCGCCACCAATGTTTATTATACTGGGGTGTTGGGGGGGCGCACTGCGCCACCAATGTTTATATGTTTATTATACTAGGGAGGGGGGGCGCACTGCGCCACCAATGTTTATTATGTTGGGGTGTATATAATGTTTATTATATTGACCTTCTACTACGCATTCTGCATTAAAGAATGCTATTATTTTCCCTTATAACCATGTTGTTATAAGGGAAAGTAATACAGTGAATAGACTTTCATCCTAGCAACCATGCGTGAAAATCGCACGGTTCAACCGGAAGGATGGATCCGGTATTTTGAATGCCGGATACGGCACTAATACATTCCTATGGGGAAAAATGCCGAATCCGGCATTCAGGCAAATCTTCAGTTTTTTAAATCTTCAGCCGCACCCCTTGCTGTCCGTTGCCCAGTGCCGCCTTCCCTGTCTTCAGCGCCGCCTTCTACAGCTCACCGCCGCCTCCGCAATCCTCCCCTTCCCTCTGCCAGATCCCGCGCCTGCGCACTAGGCTCAGCCTGATGCGCCCGTGCGGACTCCTGGCAGCGGCAGGCTCGGGATCTAGCAGAGGGACGGGGAGGATTGCGGAGGCGGCGCTGAGCTGTAGAAGGCGGCACTGAAGACAGGGAAGGCTGGGCAACGGACAGCAAGGGGTGCGGCCGGGCACCCTGTATTAACGGACCTCCTCTTGGGCACCTTGAGTAAGTGATTGACAGGTTATAAAAACCTGTTTTTTGGGCAAATAGAGCCACAGTGAGGTTTAATAAGGCCAGCTTAGGATTCTTTTTATTAGTCTGGACATGATCATATGCTTAGGTTAGAGGGGTTAAATCTGATGACAGAATGCCTTTAATAGTGTGGTGTGGGGATGTTGGGGTGGGAGGTCTGAGAGGTATGTGTGGGTGGGAGATCCGGGAGGGGGGGGCCCATAAATGTTTTTTTGCTATGGGGCCCAGTCATTTCTAGCTACGCCCCTGACCAGAACTGCCCCGCCGGGAGAAGACCATCAAGGAACTAGAGAACCTGGAGCGGTTTCACGCTGCGCTGGATGATATCCGCAAGGGGAAAAGGGCAGACGCGGTGCCGGAACCTGCGGCAGTCGTGCCCAATAGTCCAGAGTCCTTACCTGACCCTGCGGTGGCATCGGAAAATCCCTGCAGCGACGCAACGTCCGGGAGCCTGGAGGACCAGATCATGCGACTCGAGCTCCAACTGAGAGGCCTGCGCCAGCTTGCCGCCTCCAAGATACTGTCTCCGCCACTGGAAAGGAAAAGTACAACAAAGGACTCAGACGTCTCTGAACCAGAGGTAAGGGTGCCTATCCCTACCAGCCGGTCATCTATTGTGACTGCAGCTGCTGTTGTGGCACCAGTGAAATTTACTTACGCTACGCGTACAGACCGTGACACCTGATTCCATAGAGCCTCCTGCTGTAGTTGCACCCGGACCAGCGGAGCCTCCAACTGTAATGATGCCTAGGCCCATGCAGCCACCGACCATAATTACCCCTAGGCCTATGGGGCCTATACCAGCAGGGATCTCAAGTCTCCTGGAGGTTCAGGGAGTCTCCCGCTATTAGATAGCGGCTCCCTGACACCCGCATGTGAGAAGGTTTACTGATAGCAGAGCAGAGAGATAAGAGAAGTGACAGGACAGAGTTTAGATTACAGGTTGAATTAACCCTTTAGGGTCAAATTGGCTTCTCAAGGAGATCTATATGTTAAAGGCATCTTCTTCTGTCTCATTCAGTAGCTATAGAACTATTGAGAGAGATGTATTTTTTTAAAATATATTTACACATTTAACCCTCCATTTTAATTATATTATTTACCCCAGTGTTAAATTCACACCCCCTGGACGCTTGTTTTTTCCCTACAGTGGGGTAGATAATTACACACAGGGTTTTAAAGAATAAACTTCCTGACTCAGACCAAGAGCCGACTCAGCGAGTCAGTAAGTGAATTGAAGCATCCGCGCATGCGCATTGCGCAACCTAAGCTTCGGTTCACTTGTTTCTTCAAATGAACCGATTCATGTGAAAGATCCGAACTTCCCATCTCTAGTTTACTCGCAGTAAACCTTTCCGGCAACCTGTAGCAGCGTCCCCTTCTAGGCGCGTGCGCACAGTGCAAGAAGAAGCCGATGCCAGCAGTCCGCAACAGGCCTATTATGGTGTAGTTTAGCATCCTAGACACTAGAGGGAGCTAGGAAACACCTAGTGTATATATACTTAGACCCAGACAGGGAGGGGTCAGTCTGTGTAGTCAGGAGTCTGTGGAGAGACAAGCTGAGTGCCTCCTCCTGACATGCAGCTAGACAGTCCAGGCTTCTAGTTGCCACCAGGAGGCTAGGGAAGGATTATAGCCTGCCTGAGCCTCTGTTAGCTCAGAAGATTCACCCCAAGAGAAGAGTTTGCCTCCTGGGAGAAACCTGCAGTTCCCTAACCAGAGCAGAGCAGAGCCAGTGTTCCAGCTAGTCAAGTAAGCTGAAGGGCAGAAGGATCATTAACCTAAAGCAAGGGATATATATACCTGAGGAGGATTGCTACCAAGTATAAAAGCTAGCATTAGGGCATACGGGCCTTGGGATACAGACAGCCAGGATATCTGAGGAATAGTGCCGCCTGGTCTGGGAGTGATGATTTTACCCTCTGAGTATCTTGCAAAGAACATTACCTGCCATTGTTGTAAGAGCCTGCTATTGATTAATGCTGCAAAGTGGAACTGAACCTAAATTGTATAAAGTTTGAACTGTTTCCAGTAAAGAAAAGTTTGGATCACCCCAACAACGTGTTCCTCACTTATTATTACTACCAACCAGTGCGCTACCGTTACAGGCACTGGCGTCACGAACCTTAAAGGGACCTTGCCCTAGGCACATTAAACATCTGCAACATCCAGGGCACCTCACCCACCATCAGGCCTGGTCCCCATCTACAGAGAGTGCCCCAGAGGACTTCGGTGCCAGCCTCTCGATCACTGCTGTACGCCTGCCCAGGGTCATCCTACAAACTGTGAGTAACCCATAGCAACCTTCGTTTGCCTAAGTAACCGTGACCTCACATCGCTACACCCTGCAGGGCTGCGTACTGCATATTCATTGGCTGGCCTAGGCTAGTCAACCTCTCCTATGCAGAATGGGCTTATATGGAGCATTCAAAGGTTTGGGAAGAAGGGACCCATGCACAGCTTTTATAGTTAGCATAGTGATCAGGTACTTCACATGGAACGCACGGTGTTTAGTTTCAACCCATTAGAAAGTCCTCCCTGTGGAAGAGGTGTGTAGGAACATTCTAGGTGACCTGGCGAAGGTTCGCTCTCTTGAGTGCGAGAAGGTGGGTACGGATGGGGTCTCTTACCTCTGGAGAGGCTTCACCTTTGATGTGCCTTAGCCTCAGTAGCACTTTTCCTGGTGTTGGGCTGAGGCTTTCACACTAGGTTTTTGTTTTGTATTTAAGATGAGTTTTTGAAGAAAGGTTTGCAAATGACTGAACTTGGGCCTTCGGGTGGATTTTAATACTGGTTTGTATAGATTGATATGGTTGTTATAAGATGTATATATCGTATGATAGGGTAAGTGGGGTGTAGTTAGGTTGGGTGGGATGAGGTGGGGAGGTTCATATTTTTGTGTGGGGAGGCCTGCATCCAGCCCTGGACTATGCGGACATAGGAGGACATGAGGCGGGGGGCTGGGTGTGGGTGGTGGTGGAAGGGCTGGCCTCATGGAGGGACAAGAGGCGGAGGTTGGCCCTGGGTGAAGGTGATGGGATAGATAGATTGGTAGGGATAGTATAGGTTTGTGTTTTCTCATAAATGTGTCTAATAATAAATAAATAAAAATAAAATTATTATAGTTATTTGATATTTCTATTATGATTATTTTATGTTTATTATTTTTTTTATTGTGACAAGTTGTAATTTATTTTCTGTTCTGAGCAATTTGTATAAAGTTGTATAAATTTGTATAAATTTGTCGGGGCTCAGCCGGATCGGATGTTTACATTAGGCTAGGTTTCATTTTCTCCTTTTTTAGTAGCTATGATTGCGATAGTATGCATGTAGCTGGGCCAGTAGAGTAAGTATATATACTTTATACCTTGTTTGGAAAATTTTATGGCAAAGTTTTAGTATTTTTAAATAAAATTAAAAAAGAGTTCCTCAGTATCTGCTCTTATTCTGTATATATAGACACTGCACAGTACCACTTCTCCTGTCCTGTATACTGGGTGTAATTCTCAGTATCTTCTCTTATTCTGTATATATGGACACTGCACAGTACACCTTCTCCTGTCCTGTATACTGGGTGTAATCCTCAGTATCTTCTCTTATTCTGTATATATACACACTGCACAGTACCACTTCTCCTGTCCTGTATACTGGGTGTAATCATCAGTGTGCAGGAGCCAGTGGACGGGTGTGGTCGTGTGTGCAGGAGTCAGTGGACGGGTGTGGTCGTGTTTGGAGGAGCTCCTGCTGATTGTCCAGCCGCTTCCAGGGATTTTTCCATCTATCCCAGCCCAGGCCCTGCCTCTCTCCCCAGGGAGGTGGTGGGGTCCTGGGCAATGAAGCGACTGAAGACCCAGGATCCTACTTCCCGGGGTAGGCCGGCGGGAG
This sequence comes from Bufo bufo, assembly GCF_905171765.1. NCBI lineage: Eukaryota > Metazoa > Chordata > Amphibia > Anura > Bufonidae > Bufo > Bufo bufo. Next base: position 812,878,023 of record NC_053389.1, read on the forward strand.
GTAGGGGAGGTGAGCTACCGGCCTCAGTTCCATCTTCCGCCTCGGGGGTCAGAAGATCCAGCAGGAGTCGTGGTGCAGCGGCCCCTGCAGCCCCCGGAGGTGAAGCCGTGTCCATCGCCGGCAGTTCCAGGAGGGCGGACAGTAGCCCTCCAAGAGGTACGCGGAGTGCTCCTGGGGATGGGACGGTTCCGGTTGAGGCTGACTGGGGCAACATGAAGCCCCGGGAACTAATCGCCGTTTACAGCTCCCGGATCACAGCCTATCTCCGGGAGTACGAGGAAGCGAATAGGACCCTCAAGAAGGTGAGGGAGAACCTGAAGCTTGAGAGGGGGAAGGTGGACAAAGCAGCCAGAAAAAACAGGCCAGAAGTATCAAGAAAAATAAAAGTCTTAAAAGAAGTGATTAAAGAGCTGCAGGAAAAAATGGGGGCCATTCTGAATAACAGTGGTCCCTTCAAGGAAAAACTCATGAACGATCAAAGGTTTAATGAAATGGCTGGAAACAAAAAGCAACAAGAAGATGACTCCTCTAGTGAGGAGGAAGAGTCGGACATGGGGGGGCAGCCTGCGGAAACTGGCATCACCGCAGAGCAGGTATGCCTGCCCCCCACTAGTTCTGATGAAGAAGGCGAGTTCAGTGAGAACAGCGGAGTTGGGGGGCAGCTTATGGCCGAAATACGCCACCTGGAGTCCCCCAAAATTAGTGAGGACATTTGCTTTGGTGACGAATTGCCTGAAGATGAGCCGATGGGAAAAAAGAGAAAGGCAAAGACATTAAAGCCAGAGGTGAGGTATGTCTATGTGACCCACCCTGCGTGCCCTGGGCCAGCTGAAAAGCCAGCTCAGGGCACGAACCCCACCATCCTCCCTGGCCCGGTCTCTGCTGTGGGATCGGTGCGTAGGAGTGGGGAGAAAGACGTGGCAAAGATGGCGCAGGACGCCGTCCCTGTTTGCGGTAACAGGGGCGGTGAGGAAAAGCTGGAGGGGCCAGACAGGAAGGCTCCCGGGGCGGGCGGCGAGGGGGACATGGTTGGTGGTCGGATGGCTCCGCCCGCCTCTGCTGGGGCACTGGACAAGTGCCGGGTGGAGGTGCGGCGGGGCGGTGTGGCTGCCACTGACCCCCTTGCAGAGGTTGTTGCCGGGATCCCTGTCCTGGGGTCTGCCTCCTCTGCCCCGGTCTGCTTCGCCGCTCCCGTGCGCCCTGCAGCCCCCCCTGCCGGTTTTGGCATGGCGGTGGAGGACAGGGGGGCGGGGGTGGTGGGGACGGCTGTGGGTGGAGGGGGTGGGACCGCGGGTACAGCGGTGTCCCGATCCGGAGTTGCAGGGGGAGGGTGCGAGGTGGCTGCCTCCTCCCCTCCCAGTTTGTATGCCCAAATCCCTGCCGGGGTTCCCGTCTCCTCTGCCCCGGTGTGCTCCGCTTCAGTCCCTTCCGCTGGTATTGTCGTGGCGGCGGGGAGTGGAGGCGCAGTGGGAGTGGTCAGGGGTGGAGGGGGTGGGGCTTCGGATGTCCAGAGAAGAGCTCAGAGCAGTGTGTGTGTAGGCAGAGAGGGAGGGGGCGGTCCTGATGAGAGTGTGGTGCGCACCGCCCCTCCCTCCTGCACTGTCCGTCAAGTGGATAAGGCCGGCGTGGCTGGGACCAGTGGTTCTACAGCCCGCCGGCCCGAAAAATCAGGAAAGACTGAAAAATCAGGAAAGACTGTTAAAGATGTGTCCAGCAAGGAGATGCTGGACAAAACAAATAATGTGACCTCGGTCCCCTCTGGCCCAGCAGTGTGTGTGGGGGGGGAGGGGAGAGTGTGGTAGTGGCCACTGAAGAAGTGGTCACTTGTGTAAATACAGTTTTTGTTAGTGGTGTTGGTGTTGCCCTGGGCCCTGATGGAGGGGTGAATGTTGGAGGTCGGCCGCCCACTGTACAAGTGGCCGGTGCGCCTCATGTAGCCCCTTCAGAGGGGTCTGGAGGGGCACCTGCTGTAGATAGGTCTGGGGGGGATGGGGGTGGGCCCGGTCCGGCTGCCCCTCCTGCGTCGGTTACGCCTGGCAGAAGTTATGCTGGTGTGGTTGCCGGCGCAGGGGGGGAGGGGCGGTCCCCATTGTCCTCCCCATTACCAATGTCTGGTGACGGTAACTTGCAGCGGCAACTTCTAGAGGCTCTTAGGAGAGGGGAGAATTCCATTACAGTAGGGGGGCAGCAGGTGGATCTATCCTTCTGGATAGACAGGCATGGCCTGCGTGCCTTCCGAGAGCAAGGCGGGGGCGAGACCACCTGGTCCTCACCCACAACCGGCCCCGGGTCAACCAGGCGGAATGTTGTCTGTCTGAAGTGGAGAGGCAATGAAGCGTGCCCTACCAGAAAGAGGGTGGCAGAGCTTCTCTTTCGGATGGGCATCAGGGCATGTGACATCTTTGCCCTGATACATCCGTATGGCACCCGGAAGTTTGATGTCAGTTTTGCCCGGCCAGAGGGTCTTAAACTTTTCTGGTCTGGGTATGAACTGGCAAAAGACCAGCCGGACTGGCAGGGGTTTTTTGTGCAAGCGATAACCCGCCAGAATGAGGTCAAGAAGGTGACCGTTCTCACCCGTAACGAGTCACTTTCTTGTGTTGACATCTTGACCTGGTTGAGCAGGTACGGGGACGTCCAGGGTCTTCCTAGCAAGAACCTGGATGAGTTTGGCATCTGGTCGGGTGCCTGGACGTTTCAGATTAAGTTGAAACATTCAGGGGGGTCGGTTTCCCACATACCATCATCTGCTTTCCTTGGTCGGGATAGGATCATGGTGTTCTACAGGGGGCAGCCTAAGCTGTGTTACAAGTGCGGCAGCCCTTCGCACTTCAGCGCCAGCTGCCAAGTGCAGAGGTGCGCGTTGTGCGGGGGTGAAGGCCATCTAGCTGCATCTTGTGGGCAGATTAGATGCAACCTGTGTGGTGAGCTAGGGCACCCGTTCAGTCGTTGCCCTCGCTCTGTCGCCAACGTGGCTCGTGCACGCGCGGAGGCGAGCCGGGAGGCCCCCACCGCCGAGGCGAGTGCTGGCGAAGGCGACAGGGCAGTGGGGTCGATGAAGAGAAAAGACGGCCCGTCCCAGCAGAGACGGAGGGAGAGGCGTCGGATGGAGAGGGGGCAGGTGGAACCCCGTCCTGGGGTGATGCCTGTGCCCTCCCAAGAGAATGCCTCTCCTAGAGCTGAGACCCTGGGGGATATCGAGGGGAATGAGGAACTCAGGAGACTAGACCGTTCCGAGGTGACTCTGTCCTCTTGCTACGAGAGTGCAACAGAGGGGAGTGAGACAGAGTCTAAAAGAATAAGAAGGAAACGTCTGACCAAAAAAAGATCTAGCCCGACTAGAGTGCCTGTGGAAGGCAAAGCCAGCTCCCCCCTGGACCTCTCTAATCCTGACTCTCTTCCCCTGGATCTTTCCAACCGGTACCTCGCCTTGGATGAGATCTCCGCCTCCTCTTCTTCCGGGGAGGAGGTTCAAGGTGGGGAGCCGGAGGGGCAAGAGAAGGAGCCTCTGGAAGGGCCCGCGCCTCCCTCCGGTGAGGATGCTAGGTCCTCAGGAGGTGGGGCGGGTCCAGACACTGGGAATGGGAATGACAAGGGTGGTACGAAGGGGGAGGCGGTGGTGACTAATGAGATGGACACCACTGTCTCTCTCAAAAGAGATCGTGCCACCTTAGGGGGTAGCCCCAAGAGGGGTAAGAAGAAGAACAAGAAGGGGAAGGGAAGGAAGAAGGCCGTCTAACTTAATCACTCTGTATGGCGGCACTCACTCCGTTGACGCTGGCGACCATTAATGTCGCCAGTATTAAATCGGATGCGGCTAGGTTTGCAGCCTTTGATTTTCTCAGCCGGGTTGAAGCTGACATTTTATTTTTGCAAGAGACCAGGCTGCCAGATTTGGCGGCTGTGTATAAAGCAAAAAAGGAGTGGAGGTGTGGTCCATCATATTGGTCTCTTGCGGCTGAGCCGTATAGCGGAGTGGCGGTTCTTTTTACCGCACCAGTAGAAAGCCGACGAGTGATTGAGTTAGAAATGGGGAGGTGTTTGATTTTAGATGTCCTCATGAAGGGTCAAGAGCTTCGCCTGATAAACATCTATGGTCCCCAAACCAGGTGGGATCGGAAGCGTCTCTTTATGAGGATCAAACCTTTCCTTTTTACGAGTCGGCAGGTGGTCTTTGGCAGGGACTTTAATACAGTCACAAGGTCCCAAGACCGGGGAGGCGCCAGAAACCGGCTGGCTTATGATAGTGTATCCCTGAATAGCATAGCTAGCGAGGCTCGCCTGGTGGATGTCCACATTAGGCACACCCCAGGCCACGGTGGTTTCACTTATTATAGAGGTAGTCAGATTAGGTCTAGAATAGACAGGTTTTATTTAAAGGAGGAGACTACTTTTTCACCTTTAGAGGTGGTAGAGGTGGAATTCTCCGATCACTGTCTAATTATGTTCTCTTTGAATGTTGCAGAATCCCCCCAAATGGGAAGAGGCTATTGGAAGCTAAATTCGGCCCTCCTGGAGGAAGCAGAGGTGAGACAATCCTTTAAGGACTTCCTTCAGAGTCAGGTAGAGTTGCTGGATCTTTGTGACACTAAGTCTGAGTGGTGGGAGATATTCAAAGATCGGGTTGCAAAATTCTTCCGCCAGCTCTCGAGCCTCAGGTCCCTGGACAGGTACCGCTTGTATCAGGGTCTGAGGAGGAAACTCGAACAACTGGTCTCGACTGGAGGTAGCCGAGAGGATATCTCCAGGGTGAAATCTTTGCTTAAGAGGTGCCAGTATGATAGGCACACATCTTTGGTTTTTGAGAGGGATTTCGGGAAGTACCGCTCGCCCGACCCTTACAGAAACTGTAAGATGTCAGTGAAAAGTAAGTTGGTGACGGGACTGGTCGATGGTACGGGATCTCTGGATAGGTCCAGATCAGGGATCTACTCGTGTCCTTCTCAAGTCCTTCTACTCGTGCCTCTTGAGGAAGAAGGATCTGAATCGGGACAGGATTTCGGCTTTCCTGGCTGAAACCATCCCTGAGTCAAGAGTAGACCTCTCTCTTGGCGTTTTCATAGAAGAAATCAGAGAAGAGGAAGTCAGCCTGGCGATCGAAGGGCTTGCCCTAAAGAAGTCGCCAGGCCCGGGTGGCTTAACATCCGAGTTTTATAAGACCTTTAAGGACTCCTTGGTTCCCCTCTTGACTAAGGTATTCAATGAGTGCCTTTCCTCAGGTACTCTGCCGAAGTCAATGAGGAGGTCAGCTCTGATCCTTATATCAAAGGGTAAAGATCCGAGCCGTATTGAGAATTGGCGTCCCATAGCGCTTCTCAATACGGACAGAAAGATCCTGGCCAAGATACTGTTTAAACGGTTGGTGCAGTTTGCGCCCCGGCTCCTTTCGGAGACCCAACATTGCTCAGTTCCAGGCCGAAGCACGTTTAGTGCTGTGCTCGGTGTCCGAGAGGCAGTGGAGCAGAGTAGGGCGGGTAACTGGAAGGGGTACATGCTGGCTTTAGATCAGGCAAAGGCTTTTGATCGGGTTAACCACGAGTACCTCTGGGCAGTCCTTCTGAAATATGGCCTGCCGAGAGGGTTTGTCGATTGGTTAAAGATCTTGTATGCAGGGGCAGAGAGTTTCCCGCTGGTGAACGGTTGGTCTGGCAGCCCTTTTGAGGTCGGGTCTGGAGTCCGCCAGGGTTGTCCATTGAGCCCGCTCTTATACGTGTTTGCGATTGATCCTTTTATTAGGAGGATTGATCGGGGACCGTTAGCGGGAGTCAGGATGAGTCTGGAGGAGCCAGAAGCCACTCTGAGGGTGGTGGCGTATGCCGATGACGTCACTGTTTTCGTGTCCTCGGGAGGGGAGGCGGAATACGTGATGTCAGAGGTAGAACGCTACTCGGAAGTCTCCGGGTCCATGATTAACCGGGATAAGTGTGAGAGTCTCTGGCTGGGAGGGGGTGATCCATCTTTCGGTCTCCCGGACACCCTCCCAGAGCCCCAGTCGTCAGCCAAAGTCCTAGGCGTTCAATTCGGCCATGGGGATTATCCCACCCAAAATTGGGACAGCAGGCTCACGATCGCCGCTCAGAAGGTTGACCAGTGGAAGGGTTGGTCTTTGACCCTCAGGGAAAGGGTGAACCTGATCAAGACTTACCTTCTCCCTTTGCTTATCTATTTGGCCAGTGTATGTGTCTTGCCAGAACCTCTCTGGACTCGGGTTTACAGTCTGTTCTTTCAACTGTTATGGGGGAATAGGCTGAACCTAGTCAAGAGAGAGGTGACATACCGTACGAGGAGATTAGGGGGGTTGGGTATGGTCAACCCAGTGGTGTTCCTTGTGAACACCTTTGTTAAGATCAACCTGGCAAACCTCTGGAAAGAGAGGGCTCCTCCGTGGGTAGTCTCTTGCAGGGGTTGGTTTCGGCCTTTCTTCCAGGAGTGGGAGACAGGAGGGCAAGTGAAGGATTTGCGTACACCTCACGGATATCTTCCGGCTTATGTCACCCCGATTCTGAAGGTGATCCGCCAGTGGGGTTTGGGAGTGAGGGAAATCAAGACCCAGTCAAGGAGATCCCTTGACGAGAGGGTCTTGTTGACCCACTTCTGGAAGCCCCTGGCCCTTAAGGATTGCCCAAGCCGGGATCTAGAAAAGGGGTTACAGTTGTTAAATTCGGCAAGGATCCCCTTGAAGTTTTGGGACTTGGCTTGGCGCTGCTTTCACGGGAAGCTGTATGTAAGGGACAACTTGAAGTACAGGAACTCTGATGAAAGGGGTTGTCCCCGGGAGGAGTGTGGCGACATACTGGAAAGTATGGAGCACTTCCTGCTTCAGTGTCCCTTTAATACAGAGGTATACAAACGGGTGGGTGCATCCATTGGCTGGCCTAGGCTAGCCAACCTCTCCTATGCGGAATGGGCTTATGGAGCATTCAAAGGTTTGGGAAGAAGGGACCCATGCACAGCTTTTATAGTTAGCATAGTGATCAGGTACTTCACATGGAACGCACGGTGTTTAGTTTCAACCCAGCAGAAAGTCCTCCCTGTGGAAGAGGTGTGTAGGAACATTCTAGGTGACCTGGCGAAGGTTCGCTCTCTTGAGTGCGAGAAGGTGGGTACGGATGGGGTCTCTTACCTCTGGAGAGGCTTCACCTTTGATGTGCCTTAGCCTCAGTAGCACTTTTCCTGGTGTTGGGCTGAGGCTTTCACATTAGGTTTTTGTTTTGTATTTAAGATGAGTTTTTGAAGAAAGGTTTGCAAATGACTGAACTTGGGCCTTCGGGTGGATTTTAATATTGGTTTGTATAGATTGATATGGTTGTTATAAGATGTATATATTGTATGATAGGGTAAGTGGGGTGTAGTTAGGTTGGGTGGGATGGGGTGGGGGGGTTCATATTTTTGTGTGGGGAGACCTACATCCAGCCCTGGACTATGCGGACATAGGAGGACATGAGGCGAGGGGCTGGGTGTGGGTGGTGGTGGAAGGGCTGGCCTCATGGAGGGACAAGAGGCGGAGGTTGGCCCTGGGTGAAGGTGATGGGATAGATAGATTGGTAGGGATAGTATAGGTTTTCTCATAAATGTGTGTGTGTGTGTGTGTGTATTAAAAAAAATAAAAAAATAAAAATAAAAAAATAAAAAAAAAATAATAAAAAAAATAATATAATAATAATAATATAAAAAAAAAAAATTATAAAAAAAAAAAAAAAAGGTTATTTGATATTTCTATTATGATTTCTATTATGATTATTTAATTTGTGTTGATTATTTTTTGTGATAAGTTTTTTTTCAGTTATAAACTATTTGTATAAATTTGTATATAGTCAGGGTTCAGCTGGATCGGATGTTTAGGTTAGGCTAGGTTTCTTTTTCTCTTTTCGTTTTCTCTATTTAGTAGGTATGAATGAGATAGTATGCATGTAGCTGGGCCAGTAGGGTAAGTGTATATACTTTATACCTTGATTTATATATTGTTTGGAAATTTTATGGCAAAGTTTTTGTATTTTTGTATAAAATTAAAAAGAGTTCCTCAGTATCTGCTCTTATTCTGTATATATGGACATTGCACAGTACTACTTCTCCTGTGCTGTATACTGGGTGTAATCCTCAGTATCTGCTTGTATTCTGTATATATGGACACTGCACAGTACCACTTCCCCTGTCCTGTATACTGGGTGTAATCCTCAGTATCAGTTTTTTTCCTTTATATATGGACTCCGCATAGTGTTGCTTCTAGTGATATGTGAACTCGGACCGCAACGTTCGGGACTGTACCAGACATTATGGTGTCCGGGTACAGAACCCGAACATGGATTTTGGCGCCAAGCCTATGTCCGAGTCTGTTGTTCGTAGTTTAAATATAGCTTGTTGAAAGGCTACACCGCAGCCAATCAATAAGCTTTTAAGCTGTGGGCACTTTTTATTTTCTGTTATATTTCCCTGTGACGGTAGAAAGTACGTTTTTTTATCCCAAAAAGTAGGTAGGTTTTACCGACCCAATTAACAGTCTGATTAAATATTATATTTCCCTGTGATGGTGGAAAGTAATATTTTTTTACCCCTGAAAAATAAATGGGTTGTGGATACCTACCTAACAGGCTGATTAGCTATTATTTAATTAGCCTGTTAGGTAGGTTTCACCAACCCAATTATTTAGTTGGGTTAAAAAACATGGGTAATTGTAGTGGGGGCTGGGTCTGAGGCGGACAGCGATTTGGCGCATATCCTTCCGCCACCGAGGATTGCAGGACGTTTCTTGGTGCCTCCGGTTGCCTCCTACTCTGCTTCCTCCTCTACCGCCTCATACGGTCAGCCCAACACCTGCACCACAAACTTCAGCACAGCCAGGGGGAAACTACAGCAGGTTGTTCTAAAACTCATTTATATGGGGGAATGACCCCTCACCGCGCAGGAGCTGTGGGCGGGCATGGAAGAATAGACCGATAAGTGGTTGGTGCCACTGAGCCTAAAGCCCGGCCTGGTGGTGTGCGATAAAGGGCAACATTTTGTAGCAGCTCTGGGCCTAGCCGTTTTGACGCACATCCCTTGCCTGGCACATGTCCTGAATTTGCTGGTGCAGAGGTTTCTAAAAAATTACCCCGATATGTCAGAGCTGCTGCATAAAGTGCGGGCCGTCTGTGCGCGCTTTAGGCGTTCTCACCCTGCTGCTCATCGCCTGTCTGCGCTGCATTGTAACTTTGCCTTCCTGCTCACCGCCTCATGTGATGCACCCACAAGGTGGAACTCCTCCACCTTGCATATGCTAGAGAGACTGTGCGAGCAGCGCAGGTGATAGTGGAGTTTCAGCTGCAGCACGCACGGGTGAGTCGCTCTGCGGAACAGCACCACTTCACCACCAATGACTGGGCCTCCAAGCTGAACGTGTGTGCCGTGTTGCTCTGTTTTGAATACTCCACCAACAAGGCCAGCGCTGATGGCGCCGTCCTCAGCTTTACTATCCCACTTCTATGTCTCCTTGTAAAAACCACTTCAGGCGCTGATTGATGAGGATGTGGCACAGGAGGAAGAGGAGGAGGAATAGGATTCATTCCCACAGTTATCAGGCCAGTCATCCACAAGTGATTCGGAGGGTGGGTTCCTGCACCATCAGAGGCCAGGTATACAACTGTCCAGCCAGGGCACAGTTTTTGAGGATGATGATGAGGAGGAGGATCCCCTTTCACAGCAGGGTGACACACAAATTAGCTCACGGGCATCAATAGAGCGTGGCTGGGGGGATACAGAGGACATAGACGATACACCTCCCACTGAGGACAGTTTGTCGTTGCCTCTGGGCAGCCTGGCACACATGAGCAACTACATGCTGCAGTGCCTACGCAATGACCGCCGAGTTGCCCACATTCTAACCAGTGCTAATTACTGGATGGCCACCCTGCTGGATCCCCGCTATAAGGACAACGTGCTGTCCTTAATTCCGTCACTGGAGCGTGATCGGAAGGTGCGTCAGTACAAGCGGATGCTGGTAGAGGCGCTACTGATGGCACCTGACAGTGGGGGCTCAGTGGAAGCATGAGATGGAGGAGGAGGACAAAGTCGCCAACGCAGTAGGGGCACCATCAGCACCTCAAAAGGGAGGGTTAGCATGGCCGAAATGTGGAAAAGCTTTGTCTGCACACCTCAATATCCAGCACCACCATCTGATATGGATCGTCTTAGCAGGAGGCAGCATTTCAGCAACATGGTGGAACAGTATGTGTCCACACACCTACACATACTGACTGGTGGGTCTGCCCCATTTAACTTCTGGGTCTCCAAATTGGGCACATGGCCTGAGCTTGCCGTTTACGCCTTGGAGGTGCTGGCCTGCACTGTGGCAAGTGTATTGTCTGAACGTACAGTACAGACCAAAAGTTTGGACACACCTTTTCATTCAAAGAGTTTTCTTTATTTTCATGACTATGAAGGCATCAAAACTATGAATTAACACATATGGAATTATATACATAACAAACAAGTGTGAAACAACTGAAAATATGTCATATTCTAGGTTCTTCAAAGTAGCCACCTTTTTGCTTTGATTACTGCTTTGCACACTCTTGGCATTCTCTTGATGAGCTTCAAGAGGTAGTCCCCTGAAATGGTCTTCCAACAGTCTTGAAGGAGTTCCCAGAGATGCTTAGCACTTGGTGGCCCTTTTGCCTTCACTCTGCGGTCCAGCTCACCCCAAACCATCTCGATTGGGTTCAGGTCCGGTGACTGTGGAGGCCAGGTCATCTGGCGCAGCACCCCATCACTCTCCTTCATGGTCAAATAGCCCTTACTTTCAAAGTTTTCCCAATTTTTGGGCTGACTGACTGACCTTCATTTTTTAAAGTAATGATGGCCACTCGTTTTTCTTTACTTAGCTGCTTTTTCTTGCCATAATACAAATTCTAACAGTCTATTCAGTAGGACTATCAGCTGTGTATCCACCTGACTTCTCCTCAACGCAACTGATGGTCCCAACCCCATTTATAAGGCAAGAAATCCCACTTATTAAACCTGACAGGGCACACCTGTGAAGTGAAGACCATTTCAGGGGACTACCTCTTGAAGCTCATCAAAAGAATGCCAAGAGTGTGCAAAGCAGTAATCAAAGCAAAAGGTGGCTACTTTGAAGAACCTAGAATATGACATATTTTCAGTTGTTTCACACTTGTTTGTTATGTATATAATTCCACATGTGTTAATTCATAGTTTTGATGCCTTCAGTGTGAATCTACAATTTTCATAGTCATTAAAATAAAGAAAACTCTTTGAATGAGAAGGTGTGTCCAAACTTTTGGTCTGTACTGTATGTCTACCACGGCTTGAGGGTGATCACGGACAGGAGCCTTCGCCTGTCCACAGCCAACGTGGACAAGCTCCTGTTCATTAAAATGGCATGGATCCCACAGAACTTGTCTGTAACTTGGCCAGAGTAGAGAGGTATACCGGCCGCACCCAGCCATTGTTATACTCCATTGCAGTTTGTGCATTCTCTTTGCTATTTCCCAATGTTTTGGCGCCTCCACAAACCAAAAAACACTGCTCCATCCACCTGTACCACCACGTCCGCCTCCTCCGTGTCTCTCATATTGGTAGAGTAGAGAAATATACCAGCCACACCCCCAAAAATGGCTAAAGGTCACACAAAGTATTGACATAGTAAAAAAAAAAAACAGAAAGAATGTTGGCTTCTTCCTCCACTTCTTCCACACCTCCTCAACTTCCTACTCCACTTGGACTTCCACCTCTTTGTTCAAGCATTTTATGTTATTTTAAGTCATTTCCCTATCCACATTTGTTTGCAGGGCAATTGTACTGCTCTTACGCCCACGTTTGGAGCCTTTTGCTGCCCTCTAGCCCTTTCTATGACTTTTTTACAGCCATTTTTTTAGCCCCAAAGTTCGGGTCCCCATTGACTTCAATGGAGTTCGTTGTTCAGGGTCAAGTTTGGAACCCGAACTGAACTTTGAAACAAAGTTTGGTCAAACCCCTCGAACCCAGACATCCACCAGTCTGCTCATCCCTAGTTGCATCTCTTTTCCTTTATGCTGGGTGTAATTTTCAGTAACTGCTCTTATTCTTTGTATATTGACACTGCACAGTACCACTTCTCCAGTCCTGTATTAGGGTTAATAAATGCTAAGAAACTTTTGGAACTTTCTAGTGCAACGAGCCGCCCCCCCCCCCCTCCCCCAGGGCCCCTATCGCATCCCAGGTGTAGTAGCAAAATGCCAAGTGGTGTAGTGCGGCCTAAATGTCTCTTTATGTGTCACGGTGCTCCTACATGGATACTGCTGCACCCCAGGCTTTGGCTCCGAAGCAAAATAAAGGGGGAATAATTGAGGGATGAAGGAAAAATAATTTGAGTCCAGACCTTGTGGTGAAATCCATGGCAGCTTTACTTGAATCAACGTTCATCCAAACAGTTGGCAGGCCTTGTCTTGGTTCCAGCAGGCTTTAGCACAAACTGGCAGGCAAACTCAACTCTGCTCTCTCTCCTTCTCTGCTGTACTGAAAGACTTTCTTAATAACTTTGTTTTCTTTCTTTATGCTGCACTAAATTCTGCTTAAGTCTGGTTTCTGAACTCCTGATCTGCTCCGGTATCCTTGGATGGGGTGCCGTCGACTGTGATTACCCTCCTGACATTCAGTAAAACTTATTTTCAGCCGAAGAACTCTTCCTCTTGATGACTTCTCTTATGGTTGCCAAATAACTATTCCTCTGGCCCTTATGGCTTCCAGACATCTTTCTTCATGGCCAGCAGAGCTTAGGGTGCTCTGACTGGCATAGGCACGCCTGAGCTTGCCCCTGCTCACACTCATCCTGTCTAGCTTAAAACAAGAACTCAAACTAACTGGAAACTTCTGCCCTACCCTTCTGACAGGAAGCAGGACGCGCCCACTTCAGCCCAAAGGTGGGAGAATGGAATGGTGAGTCCTATTCTCTCTAACTATAGCTCTGCCATTTACGCTGCCACCTGCTGGTGAACCAGGCACATTACATGTAATAAACAGTTGCATAAAAAGATTAGGAATGCACAGTGTAGAGGACCTGGACAGAAATGCATAAGATGGCATTTAGGTTCGACCATTAAAGATAGTAGAAGGGTGTAGGAGTGGTAACACCACTCCAGGGTGTTACACTAGCTAATAATGAGAAGCTGCTAATTTGCCACAGTAACCATATGGGTTAAAGAAGAACATGTTTTGGAATGAAAAAGCCAGACTTTTTTACCACCAAATCCAGACAGACTGAGCTTTTGGATGTCTGGTTTAGCTGTGTTACTATGTCTGAAGACTTGTTTTTGTCTGGAAAAACTGTTTTTTTTATTTCCATTAGGTATCTTTGAAATTTTAATGCAAGTCTATGAGAGATGAGGAATTGTAACATTGTATTTGTTTGGGTGATGTTTCTCCACCCCACCCCTTCTACTAATAGGTTCTAGTTCAGCTAGAAACAGAATATAAGGAGACAGTCGGGGCCCCTTGTGGTCTGTAGTTAGAGAACAGTGCTTAGAATGGAGAAGAGACTCATGCCAGATTGCATGAGTGACCACAAGAAGATGCTGAGATGGGGATGCTGAGCCACAGACCATGGGTCACCAGCCCTGTGACTAAGGAGCCAACTTGACTACTGAGCTACAGATTCTGGGCCTTAAACCTTTGTCCAGGGTACTAGCCTTCAGAGAGAGAGAGAAGGAGAGACAGCTAGCTCGGCCTTTCCTCAGCATCAAACCAGGGAGAAGACTGGAGAAGCCAGCCCTATGCCTCGCCTGTATTGTTTTGGACCTGAATTCCTCCAGTAAAGAAGCACCCTGGTTTACTGCAGACCCTGACTCTCTAGACTTATTTCCTATTGGGGTGGACCATGCCTTACTATCCATTCCGGCAAGCAGCAACACTTGGTGACACCTCGACAGTGTCTGGGGGAACCCATCGTAGCTTTGGAGCCACCCCAAACCCGGCCCCTGCATAGTCACCTCCATAGTAATCAGTCCTCCTCTGAGATTTCACATCTGCACCTCATACCTCTCTATCATATAATATTACGAATACAGCTCACAGTCCCCTCAATAGTGATTAGTCCTCCTCTCAGATGAGGCATCTGCACCCCATACCTCTCTCTCTATATAGTATATGTTATGTATACTGTGGTCAGTCATCTCCATAGTGGTCGCTACTCGTTCCATGTATCTCATATGTATTGTCAGTGCTCCATTCTGCATTATAAGATCTCCATAGCATTGTTAGCTCTACAAGCTTTGATCCCCTTTTTCAGCCATTAGACAGAGTGCGTCTGCAGGCAAACATGTGCCATTGTTCTCTGTTGTCAGCCACTTAGGATGGCAGGCTACCTTTCTATTATTCAAGGGGATCCTTACATGACACGCAGTAACCTCCCTGACTCCGATGCTGGAATCTCTAAAGATATTTAATCTGTGTGTGTCTGAGATCTGGTGTTCTCCTATGACACAGTTACAGCCTCCACTGTGTATGCGAGGGTTAGCTTTAGTAATGTATAATATGTCCTCCAGCCTCTACTGTGTATGCGGGGGTTAGCTTTAGTAATGTATAATATGTCCTCCAGCCTCTACTGTGTATGCGGGGGTTAGCTTTAGTAATGTATAATATGTCCTCCAGCCTCTACTGTGTATGCGGAGGTTAGCTTTAGTAATGTATAATATGTCCTCCGGCCTCTACTGTGTATGCGGGGGTTAGCTTTAGTAATGTATAATATGTCCTCCAGCCTCTACTGTGTATGCGGGGGTTAGCTTTAGTAATGTATAATATGTCCTCCAGCCTCTACTGTGTATGCGGGGGTTAGCTTTAGTAATGTATAATATGTCCTCCAGCCTCTACTGTGTATGCGAGGGTTAGCTTTAGTAAAGTATAATATGTCCTCCAGCCTCTACTGTGTATGCGAGGGTTAGCTTTAGTAATGTATAATATATCCTCCAGCCTCTACTGTGTATGCGGGGGTTAGCTTTAGTAATGTATAATATGTCCTCCGGCCTCTACTGTGTATGCGGGGGTTAGCTTTAGTAATGTATAATATGTCCTCCAGCCTCTACTGTGTATGCGGGGGTTAGCTTTAGTAATGTATAATATGTCCTCCAGCCTCTACTGTGTATGCGGGGGTTAGCTTTAGTAATGTATAATATGTCCTCCAGCCTCTACTGTGTATGCGGGGGTTAGCTTTAGTAATGTATAATATGTCCTCCAGCCTCTACTGTGTATGCGAGGGTTAGCTTTAGTAAAGTATAATATGTCCTCCAGCCTCTACTGTGCATGCGGGGGTTAGCTTTAGTAAAGTATAATATGTCCTCCAGCCTCTACTGTGTATGCGAGGGTTAGCTTTAGTAATGTATAATATGTCCTCCAGCCTCTACTGTGCATGCGGGGGTTAGCTTTAGTAATGTATAATATGGCCTCTGGCCTCTACTGTGTATGCGGGGGTTAGCTTTAGTAATGTATAAAATGTCCTCCAGCCTCTACTGTGTATGCGGGGGTTAGCTTTAGTAATGTATACTATGTCCTCCAGCCTCTACTGTGTATGCGGAGGTTAGCTTTAGTAATGTATAATATGTCCTCCAGCCTCTACTGTGTATGCGGGGGTTAGCTTTAGTAATGTATACTATGTCCTCCAGCCTCTACTGTGTATGCGGGGGTTAGCTTTAGTAATGTATAATATGTCCTCCAGCCTCTACTGTGTATGCGAGGGTTAGCTTTAGTAATGTATAATATGTCCTCCGGCCTCTACTGTGTATGCGGGGGTTAGCTTTAGTAATGTATACTATATCCTCCAGCCTCTACTGTGTATGCGAGGGTTAGCTTTAGTAATGTATAATATGTCCTCCAGCCTCTACTGTGTATGCGAGGGTTAGCTTTAGTAAAGTATAATATGTCCTCCAGCCTCTACTGTGTATGCGAGGGTTAGCTTTAGTAATGTATAATATATCCTCCAGCCTCTACTGTGTATGCGGGGGTTAGCTTTAGTAATGTATAATATGGCCTCCAGCCTCTACTGTGTATGCGGGGGTTAGCTTTAGTAATGTATAATATGTTCTCAGGCCTCTACTCTGTATGCGGGGGTTAGCTTTAGTAATGTATAATATGTCCTCCAGCCTCTACTGTGTATGCGAGGGTTAGCTTTAGTAATGTATAATATGTCCTACAGCCTCTACTGTGTATGCGGGGGTTAGCTTTAGTAATGTATAATATATCCTCCAGCCTCTACTGTGTATGCGGGGGTTAGCTTTAGTAATGTATAATATGTCCTCCAGCCTCTACTGTGTATGCGGGGGTTAGCTTTAGTAATGTATAATATATCCTCCAGCCTCTACTGTGTATGCGGGGGTTAGCTTTAGTAATGTATAATATGTCCTCCAGCCTCTACTGTGTATGCGAGGGTTAGCTTTAGTAATGTATAATATATCCTCCAGCCTCTACTGTGTATACGAGGGTTAGCTTTAGTAAAGTATAATATGTCCTCCAGCCTCTACTGTGTATGCGAGGGTTAGCTTTAGTAAAGTATAATATGTCCTCCAGCCTCTACTGTGTATGCGGGAGTTAGCTTTAGTAATGTATAATATGTCCTCCAGCCTCTACTGTGTATGCGAGGGTTAGCTTTAGTAAAGTATAATATGTCCTCCAGCCTCTACTGTGTATGCGGGAGTTAGCTTTAGTAATGTATAATATATCATCCAGCCTCTACTGTGTATGCGGGGGTTAGCTTTAGTAATGTATAATATGGCCTCCAGCCTCTACTGTGTATGCGGGGGTTAGCTTTAGTAATGTATAATATATCCTCCAGCCTCTACTGTGTATGCGGGGGTTAGCTTTAGTAATGTATAATATGTCCTCCAGCCTCTACTGTGTATGCGGGGGTTAGCTTTAGTAATGTATAATATATCCTCCAGCCTCTACTGTGTATGCGGGGGTTAGCTTTAGTAATGTATACTATGTCCTCCAGCCTCTACTGTGTATGCGAGGGTTAGCTTTAG
Organism: Bufo bufo; assembly: GCF_905171765.1. Lineage (NCBI taxonomy): Eukaryota > Metazoa > Chordata > Amphibia > Anura > Bufonidae > Bufo > Bufo bufo. Next base: position 812,895,005 of record NC_053389.1, read on the forward strand.
TAATGTATAATATATCCTCCAGCCTCTACTGTGTATGCGGGGGTTAGCTTTAGTAATGTATAATATATCCTCCAGCCTCTACTGTGTATGCGGGGGTTAGCTTTAGTAATGTATAATATGTCCTACAGCCTCTACTGTGTATGCGGGGGTTAGCTTTAGTAATGTATAATATGTCCTCCAGCCTCTACTGTGTATACGAGGGTTAGCTTTAGTAAAGTATAATATGTCCTCCAGCCTCTACTGTGTATGCGGGGGTTAGCTTTAGTAATGTATAATATGTCCTCCAGCCTCTACTGTGTATGCGGGGGTTAGCTTTAGTAATGTATAATATGTCCTCCAGCCTCTACTGTGTATGCGGGGGTTAGCTTTAGTAATGTATAATATGGCCTCCAGCCTCTACTGTGTATGCGGGGGTTAGCTTTAGTAATGTATAATATATCCTCCAGCCTCTACTGTGTATGCGGGGGTTAGCTTTAGTAATGTATAATATGTCCTCCAGCCTCTACTGTGTATGCGGGGGTTAGCTTTAGTAATGTATAATATGTCCTCCAGCCTCCACTGTGTATGCGGGGGTTAGCTTTAGTAATGTATAATATGTCCTCCAGCCTCTACTGTGTATGCGGGGGTTAGCTTTAGTAATGTATAATATATCCTCCAGCCTCTACTGTGTATGCGGGGGTTAGCTTTAGTAATGTATAATATGTCCTCCAGCCTCTACTGTGTATGCGGGGGTTAGCTTTAGTAATGTATAATATGTCCTCCAGCCTCTACTGTGTATGCGAGGGTTAGCTTTAGTAATGTATAATATGTCCTCCAGCCTCTACTGTGTATGCGAGGGTTAGCTTTAGTAATGTATAATATGTCCTCCAGCCTCTACTGTGTATGCGGGGGTTAGCTTTAGTAATGTATAATATGTCCTCCAGCCTCTACTGTGTATGCGAGGGTTAGCTTTAGTAATGTATAATATGTCCTCCAGCCTCTACTGTGTATGCGGGGGTTAGCTTTAGTAATGTATAATATGTCCTCCAGCCTCTACTGTGTATGCGAGGGTTAGCTTTAGTAAAGTATAATATGGCCTCCGGCCTCTACTGTGTATGCGAGGCTATTCTTTACCTTTGCCTATAGGTATTCTGCACCCTTCGCACCTGTTTACACCAAGGTCTGCTCTTGTGTTGCTGTGACCTGCGGATTAGCAGTTCTTGTGCTGATATTTCTTATGTTTTTCGTAGATGGTGCGGCTTCCCAGCAGAACGCCGGTGGAGGAAGCTATACAACCTGGGATGCAATGTGCCATCAACCCCTTCCCAGTGTCCTGACCATGGATGCATGTAACTAGAGATGAGCGAAGTTTCGAAAAATTCGATTTGGCCGATTCGCGGAAGTTCACCAAGAAATTTGATTTGTTCTGAATTAATTTGTCACAAATCGCTATAAATCAGCTCTACCCAGGCCACTCTGACTAATCGTATTCTTACCAGTCGGTGGCCCAATCTCAGTGTGAAGGCTTGGAAGTTAACCCTTTCCCGGCCACTGACAATACATTTACATTGGCAGTTGGACATTTAAAAATGGCGCCTGCTGTTGTGTGCTGCTGGGTGTCTGCTGTTTTAAAGGGCAGACACCCAGCACTAATGTCCGCGATCGGCAGTAATGCCAGTCGTGGGCTTTTAAGGGTTCAGACGCCATGGTCATCAGGGTGCGCTCTGGCTCCCCCCAGCGGGAATCGGGGAAGCTGGAGCGTGTATGAGCAGCCTCTGTCCTCCTGTGTGATGGTACCAGCGATGGTACACAGAACTTAGGAGGGGAAACCTTCCTCAAAGAAATAAAATTGAGAGATTCACAATAGATAAAGGCACCTTGAACGAAGGTTCACAAACAAGTTTGCCACATATCACTTGACTGTTCCTGTGAAACCATAAAGAATATATTTGTATCATACAACAGGAATATCTTAGATCCACTTTAGCTGTGTCACGATAGGGATCAGTGAGGCCCTGAACTTCACCCGCACCTCGTCCCTACCTGCTTGTACGATCTGCCCACAATTGGGTGGCGGTCCCTTCCTTACTAAGTGCAGGAGTCTACAGGGAAAAATAATAAACGTAATGACAGAGACACATATAACCGACTAGATGGGTCGGATAAACAGAACCAAACTAATATAAAATAAGAATAATATAAAAATATAATAATATAAAAACTGAATATAGCTGAGTGGTACACGCCTAAGTCAATGCCAGGAAAATCCAATCTAATGCCGAAAACAGAGAAGGAGCGGAGAAGGCACGGAAGTGGCAAGCTGAGTCTGAAAGTAGGAAGTTTGCCCCGGGTGAGACGTCCCTCAGGGGACTGATGTCAGGAAATCAAGCAGATTGGCTGGAGGAATCTAACAGCCTCCTTGATGTCTCTTCATTCAGTGTTGATAGGGTTAATGACCACTTCCCTTTCCTCAGCTGTTGCTCAGTGGTCATCACTTCTACCCTTTATAGTCTGACCCCACCCTTCTGACTATGCGGTAGATAGCTGCATTTGGGTTTGGCTGAGCTGGTGTGAGGTCGTCTCTGGTGTTCCTGCTCGTCCGTCTCTACAGAAGTTAACTGTCGCGTTTGTTTGTGTTTGTTATATTCTCTGTTGTTTGTATCTGGGCATGAGACAGAGACTTCCATTCGTCCATCTGGGGAGGAATGGGTTGTCTCTGGTCCTAACCTTTTTCCAGGGCATTATAGGGATACAAAGGCCTAGGTATCCTGCATATGAATATTCCTACCTTCAAGGTCTATTCATATTGATAGGTAGTTAGGGCCCGGATTAGGGTTGGTTAGGAGGTGACCTGTTTCTTCCCTAGTTTCCAGGCCCAGTTACTGGTCCCCTTCCCTCCTGTGTTACTGTGGAGTTTTCCCCCCACACTGATTTAGACAGTCGGCCAGGGGGTCCCTTTAAGATGTTATAAAAGTTTATCGTCATGCCAGTTGCATTTCAGCAACAAGGGACTGGATCCCCCTAAGTGGATGGTGTTGGCGGTACCCAGGTGTAGGAATGCCAGAGTGGTGTAAGGGTTGCCTATAATGTCCCTTGAGGTGTGACTGTGCACATGTCATGGTGCTCCTACCTGGATACGCTGGAACCCCAGGCGTAGTCGTCTGCAGTGGCGCAAATAAAGGGTGGTTAGTTGAGGGATTTGTAGAAATGATGGAGGCCAGACTTTGTATTAAGGTTAAAAACAGCTTTACTTGAATAAACTTGCATCAGGAAACAATCTTCGGGCTTTTTCTTGGTTACTAACAGGTTTTGGCTTAAGTTCTGGCAGGCAAACACATTCGGCTCTGCTACATCTGTCACTTTCTTTAGCTCTGCTGTACTATCAGGATTAAATAGAAGAACGTTACTTTCTATAGTCTGATCTGTCTTTATCTGGATCTGTACCTTTTATCTTTATCTTTATTTCGCTCTCTCTATATCTTTATCCCTAGAACCTTTCTTCTTGGCTTCTGAGGCTCTTTACTTCTTTTATCCATGTTCCAGCAGAGTTGAAGGTACTCTGGCTGGCTTTGGCAAGGCCCGTCCAACAGGGACGAGGGCCTGCTTCTTCCCCTTACAGGGGGCAGGCTAGACTGAGCTTTACTAACTAAACTCCTCCCTCTTTAGAGAGGGCTGCAATGGATAGAAGGTTCCATTCCAGGCAAAACTAGCTCTGCCAATATTGTCGCCATCTGCTGGTGAACCAGGTACATTACACTTTAACAGTTGCAAAATCAGATATACAGATATACATTGTGCAGGACCTGCCAATAAATACACATGATGACACTGGGTTAACCATAGCAGATAGTAGAGGGGCAAAATAGGTTGTAATGCCACTCTGGGGCGTTACAATATAATCTGTCACCTCCTATCTTCAAATAGGACTTACGCTGCATTCAGTGGTGTAGCTATAGGGGTTTCAGCGGTCACAATTGCGACCGGGCCCCTAAGCCAGGAAGGTCCACGGGGCCCCGCTTGCCAGTGGTGCACCAGCCAATTACTGTATTTTTTGCTTTGTAAGATGCAGCCAATACAAGTGAGCACTTCCATTGTTGAAGCCCTCACTAGTATGCAGGAGACGGGGAGAGCGGTGAGTGAAGCGCGGTACTCACCTCTCCTCCCTGGTCTTCCTCCATGCTGTCCTGATTGCTTACAACGTAAGTTTTAGATAGGTAATTGAACATATGTTAAAAGGAGGCAACTAGCCGTCTCTGACTAATTGTAAAAATGAACTCTGCAAAGAGGAAAAGGCTGAAAGAAATCATCATGGGGGTCTGGTCTGAATGGAGAAGATGAGGAAAAAGAGCATCTACATCAGAGGAGACATCACTGAATGTAGGAGGTACATATGTGGTGCTGTATTATCCTCTATGTTTTGTATCACTTTATGTTATGTTTTTCATGTAGGACGGAAGGGAAGGGGTTAGGTTGAGGTGATTGAGGTGTCCGCACCTCCGATTACTTCACTCGATGAATGAGCGTTTCGCTCATTCATCAGGTGATCTGTGCCACCATTAGACAGGCCAATTATCGGGAGCAAGCATTCTTAGAAATGTTCATTCCTTGTAATTGGACCGATATTCGGGCCACGTACATCGGCCTTTAGGTTTCTGTTTTATCAACGTATGCCTGCTTATTCTCTTTCTTTGGAACAGTATACAATGCATTTCGAAGGTCTTCAGGCCCTTTCACTTTTTTCACATTTTGTTATGTAGAAGCAGTCTGCTAAAATTAAAAAAATTAAGTTTTCCCCATCAATTTGCACTCAATCCCCCATAATAAGAAAGTGAAAATGAAAGTTCAGAAATTTCCATTTCTTTTGATCACCTCTGAGATGTTTCTACACCTGGATTGGAGTCACCTGTGGTAAATTCAGGTGATTGGACATGGTTTGGAAAGGTCTCACAGCTGACAACACATATCAGAGCAAAAACCAAGCCATGAGGAGGAAAGAACTGCCTGTAGAGCTCAGACACAGGATTGTGTGGAGGCACAGACCTGAAGAAGGGAACAGAAACACTTCTGCTGCCCTGAAAGTTCCCAGGAGCTCAGTGACTTCCAGAATTCTTAATTGGAAGAAGTTTGCAAAAACCAGAACTCTTCCTAGAGCTGGCCGCGCCACCAAACTAAGGCTACTTTCATATCTGCGCTTTTAATTTCAGTTTTGAGATTAGGCAAAGGATGGCGACAAAACTGATCAGGATACATCAGTATACTTCAGTTCAGTTCAGCTCAGTTGTGTTTTTGGGCCGGACACAAAACCGCTGCAAGCAGCGTTTATGTGTCCGGTTTTCAAAACTGAATAAACCGGATCAGGTGCCCATTGACTTAGGGTACTTTCATACTAGCGTTAAAGTTTTCTGGTATTGAGTTGCGTCATAGGAGCTCAATACCGGAAAAAATGCTTCAGTTTTGTCCCCATTCATTGTCAATGGGGACAAAACTGAACTGAACAGAACACAGTGCTCCAAAATGAATTCCGTTCCGTTTGGTTGCATTCCCAGACCGGAGAGCAAATCGCAACATGTTGTATTTTGCTTTCCCTCCTGGGAAAAACTGAAAAACGGATCCGTCATGACCCCAATGCAGGTCAATGGGGATGGATCCATTTTCCCTGCCACAATCTGCCACAATAGAAAACGGATCCGTCCTCCATTGACTTTCAATAGAGTTCAAAATGGATCCGTCTTGGCTATGTTAAAGATGATACAAACGGATCCGTTCATAACGGATGCAGACGGTTGTACTATCAGTAACGGAAGCGTTTTGGATGCAGCAAAAACGCTAGTGTGAAAGTAGCCTTACAATGATTTTCTTGCCTGATCAGGTTTGTTCACTTTTGATTTAATACAACCGGATCCGGCCGAAACTGAGCCATTGGGACGTATTAAATAAAAAATGGATCCTTTTAATTCAGGTTTTCAGTTCCTCTGCTGGATCTCTCCGGTGTCATCCGGAAAATCGAATCCGGCATTTATTTTTTTCACATTTTTTGCGGTCTGAGCATGCGCAGACCGCAATGCTGGATCCGTTTTGCCGGAACACTCGGGGCCGGATCCGGCATTAATGCATTTCAATGGGAAAAAATGCCGGCAAGTGATCCGGAAGTTTGGACGGAGATAAAACCGTAGTGTGCTGCGGTATTATCTCCGTCCTGAAAAGTCAAAAAGACTGAACTGAAGACATCCTGATGCATCCTGTACGGATTGCTCTCCATTCAGAATGCATGGGGATATGCCTGATCAGTTCTTTTCCGGTATTGAGCCCCTAGGACGGAACGCAGTGCCGGAAAAGAATACCGCTAGTGTGAACGTACCCTAAAAGACACATAAAAACCCCCTTGGAGTTTGCAAAAAAACACTCAAAGGAGAAAACAGGATTTGCTATTTAGCAGCACTATATAAACACATGATCTGAGAGCCCTTTAACCCCTTGGTGACCAAGCCTGTTTGGGCCTTAAAGGGAACCTGTATTAATTCACAAGGTAATGTTGTAAGAAGTAGGCGACCACAAAAATTACGTTTAACTATTAAAGGGCTGTCGGTAAAATATAACTTTTATTCTGATGGTTAAAAAGAAAAGAAAATGGATATTTTCAACTTCGGGTGTAAGTAAAAACACATACACCGTCCAAGGTAAGGTACTCACTGGGTAAGGGTATATTATTAACCCCTCAGACCAAAACCCAGGGTTGTGTGCGTACAAAGGGAGCAGAAAGGTAACTGGAAATCGGGGGTGGAAACCTAGCGAGGAGCGCTCCCCCACCTGGTATTCCCCCAATGTATAACCAGTTACTTAACTACAGCGTATAAGTATGGAGCTGCTGCCCTTTGGCTATGGCTATCTAAATGTGTCACTATTTACATTGAAGCTATCCCCTATCTCTTCAGGGTGGACAGACTGGCTCGACGCCTTTCTTAACCGGCTATTGATTATGCAGCCAAGTCATCAGGAGCAATTATAAAGTTAAATGGACACAAACAGAAAGTGCTGCAGGCTCTGGTACATAGTGTGCGGCACTGAGGGCAGCATAAAGTAGTGACAGAAATGCTGATTCCAGCGGCGTGTCACTCATCAGCTAAAAGTAAGTGGTTGCTGAGAACCAGCATTATAATCATTACAGCATCATTACTCATCATTACAGATGAGTTTTCTCCTAGAGAGAAAGGGAGAAAACTCATCAGCTAAAAGTAAGTGGTTGCTGAGAACCAGCATCATAATTATTACAGCCTTGGCCTTGAGAAGAGTCCAGTCTACCTGAGAAGAGTCCAGTCTACCTGAGAAGAGTCCAGTCTACCTAAGAAGAGTCCAGTCTACCTGAGAAGAGTCCTGGTTATTCATAATCTCCTGCTCTCTCACCCATCTGCTGATGATCGGCAGTTCTCTCCTAGAGAGAAAGCGAGAAAACTAGGTAGAAGACTGTCAGCCATCAGCAGAAGAGCAGTAATTCATGAATAACCAGGACTCTTCTCAGGTGGTCGTGACTCTTTTCCAGGCCTAGTCTGCAATGATTGTGATGTTGGTTTTCGACAACCAACATACTTTTAACTTTTAAATGACAGACCGCTGAAATCGACTCACCTGTCTGTACTTAATACTGCCATTAGTATGGGCAGCACAATTGATGACAGGTTCCCTTTAATGACCAAGCCAGATTTTGGAAATCTGCCACGTGTCACTTTAGCAGAGAATAACTTCATAAAGGTTTTGCACGTCAAAGTAACTCCGACATTGTTTTCTTGTCACATATTGTACTTTACTTAGGTGGTAAAATTTTACCGATACAATATGCGTATCTTTATAAAAAAAACTTGGCTCATTTTCCTATTTTCAACTGCAATATTTCACATACATACATAACGTATTTTTCGCCCTATAAGATGCCCCGGCCCATAAGACGCACCTAGGTTTTAGAGGAGAACAATTTTAAAAAAAATATTTTCCATTACACCTCAGGTCAGACCAGCAATCAGATCCCCAAAGTTGATCCGACCTCAGCTTACAGCCCCAATCAGACCCCCAATCTCAATCAGACCTCAGATCAGACCCCCAATGTCTCAGATCACCCCCCCAACCATCAGCCCCCATATGTCAGCCATCAGCCCCTATATGTCAGCCATTAGCCCTTATATATCAGCCCCATATATTCAGCCATCAGCCCCATATATCAGCCCCCATATGTCAGCCATTAGCCCTTATATATCAGCCCCTATATGTAAGCCAGCAGCCCCCATATGTCAGCCAGCAGCCCCCATATGTCAGCCAGCAGCCCCCATATGTCAGCCATCAGCCCCCAGTGCAAATAAAATAAAAAAACTCACTTACCTCTCCTGCACGCCATCGTTCCTCACCATCCCAATCCTCTTCTTCCTGCTGTCGGCTGTGTATCGCGGTGCACAGTGTGAGGTCACAGAGC